>NC_143015.1:143760358-143855358 GCF_055824585.1 Amblyomma mixtum | reverse complement strand
CCTGTAACAGCAGTAGATTTAGCTTTTCGCTTTTAGTCTTTCGCCCTTACTTTTTTTCTCCAATACAATCATTTGCCTCGTGGTCGCAAAGTGTGCAGAAGCCTACGCCAATGACGGAAAGTCTAAATCGAGAGGAATAAAACGGCAGTAAGATGTCTCCTAGCGCACAGTGTCAGCTCACTCCCTTTTTCACTCCCATATAAAAGTATTCGTGTTTAGAGTGTACGCTTTTATCTTTTATAATGTATATGATTTTAAATTGCGCTGGAGCAGATGGCGCAGGATGGTGACAGGGAAATGGCGGATGGGTGGCGCTTATGGGGGTAGGGGTGGGGAGAAGGGTGGATGTGTGTGGGTGAGCCGTTCCTCTCACTTGCCCATGCCGACATTTTGCGGAACAGCACTGCTACTACCGTCGCAGTAAAACTGTGTTGAAAGTCGGCGCTCCCTTTGCATCGCTCAGATGAATTTCTTTCAGCTCTTGTTCTTAAATATTCCTTTTCAACACGACGGAGTTCTCTGAAACAGTGTGGGGAGATGCTATCACATTTATAGTATGTTCGACTGGAGGGACAGTAGTGGGCCGGGACGAATAATGGAAATGAACGCTGGGCTGCTATGTACCGTGAGCTCACGCATGCAATTTATTGGCTCCCCTTACATTTGCCGCTATCGCTACCACAGTCGCTTATCACGGTTTCTAGCATCGGGATACAAGTGCATTCACAGATAAAAAAATTCCTCGCAAAAACAAAATTTCTCTCGTGTTTCCTCTCGCCCCTACGGAGCTGCCCTGGCAGGTTTCAAATCCTCGAAATTCGCCGTCAGTGTTCTCCGGAGGCACTCCGTTCGTGCACGCATGACAACGAACCCCCGAACGATCCCGCAGTGTTCACTGAGCATGCCCACTATTTGTAGGGCGGCCTAGTTAATCGCTGTGCATAGGCATGCGGACACACTGGGAACAATGCCGGGACGGAACACAATGGCTTCTGACGTAGTGTTTTTCCTACTATAATGGTTCGTCGCGCATAATGCTTCAGTTTTTCGAATTAGCTCCTTGATAAATAATGAAGGAACCAAGTCTCACATTATTTTGCCGCGCAAAATTGACAGCGCTAGTTCTCATCAAGTTTTTTAGCTCATAAACGTTTCAGGGAAACAACAAAGTTTCAGGGAAACAACAAAGTTTCAGGGAAACAATAAAGTTTTACTGAAAACATTTCCGTATACTTTAAAAGCATGTCGCCGGCGTTTATTACAGATCACCTCTTTGAGATCTGCGCACAAATCCAGAGTTTGCGCTCGGCGGGCGCTGGGAACTGTAACTGCGGGCCTTCTCTTCGATAACTTCGGCCCGCTCACAATCATGATGGAATCGCTCTAGTCCCCTAATCGCTCTGCATTTAATGTGCACCCACCGCCCAACTCACGAGCGAGACATCGCATAATTGGGAGCACAGATGGGGGCCTCAGCACCGACGCGGTCCATCACGTGACGGCCTCTTTGCGGACATTTCTGGAAGCACGGCTGCAGGAACCCTGGGGATAAAGGAATGATGGACCTCAGTCACGGTTCTCCGCTGCAGGCGTGCCCGCAGCATTGAGAACAGGTTAGCATAGATTAGATAACGAAACCTGACCATATGTTGATTCAAACAAAATCCACGGAGCTGATGAGAACACAGCAGGCAATGCTGTAGTGGTCCGTAATGGTCTACAGCAGCATACTGCATGCCGTATTGCAAGGCAGATGCATGCAAGTACTGGAAGGGGGCGGAAGCATCGGAGAGGTTGAGAAATTGTCTCATGTAAGTTAATACTTTTAGGGGACGTACAGTATTTGCGGTAGTATCAACACTTGGCTCGCACGCGAATTCTAATGACTACTTCAATGGAAATGATGTGCGCATTATAACCCACGGGATCCGCACCAAAAACAGACGCAAGGGGGCATTTAATTTGCACATCCTGCATTATTTGCCATGCGCACAATGCGATAGACCAAATATATATATATATATATATATATATATATATATATATATATATATTAAACGTATCATGATGCGTAGACTGAAGAGAAAGCTGGCAGTAGATGGTTAAGGGAAGATAGACGAAGAGAAAGATGGCTATGCCGAAAAGAGATAATCTGTTTCAGAAATCTGCTCTGATGCGTGACAGGACACATTACAGCCTCTAAATAATTTTGGCGCGTTAATTTCCTGCCAAGAGCGGGGAAATACGTCCCAGGTACTCTCCACTGATTCGTGCTACCGACTTTTTGACGCCTGCTGCAACTGTTCCCATGTGTTGGATCAGCGAAACGACGGTGACTATCGGAATGCCTTACGTACGCATTTGTCGACACGCGTCCATTGGTGGCTGCTTGGAGCCTGCCCCGCACACCAGAGAGCACCGCTGGCATTGGACACAAGGCGGCTGCAGGGCTCTCCCATCCTAGAGGCGACCGACAGCCTGTGGAAAGGGCATGAACATGAATGCATAGATTTCACATCGGCCACGAACTTGCGATTTCGCTCTGGCGGTGCTCCGAGGAGACAGAGGCCGACCTTGAGCAGTTGCCTAGCAACTGCCGCAGCTGGCGGACGCCGAGCGCTCGCGGCGCCATCTGGCATGACGTCACACCGCGCGCCCTGCCGTGGTGCCTCCGCCACCGTTTGCTACGGCGTGACACCGCTTGCCCCGGCGTTGCGCTCGCTTTTGCTAGGTATAAACTGACATAGCCGAGCTAAGCCACAGCCATTTTTTTTTGTTTTGTGTCTTCTTTGCCTTTAATTCTTGCTCGCGTCTGCGCCACAACGCACCGAAAAATAAACAGTTTTGCTGAGATATTTAGTGGGATCAAAGGGGATGTTTAGGGCACTGCAAGGAGGCGTGCAGCAAATAGGTACACGCGTGTTAATCCATGGGACAAAGGAGTATGACAGAATGGTTTATGTAGCGGATGGTGTCGTCGAAAGAAGGACTACTTAAATCTGGTTCAGTACAGCCAGTTATTGTCCAGTAATGCTGGCATGCATTTTCGTAAGGCTGGATCTTATTTCAATTATTCGTAGTTGAAGCCTGCTTTTTATCACATCTTATGGGAAGTAGAAGTACTTTTTGCTTGACCTATCTTACTGTAATTATTGGTAGTAGAAGTTTTTTCTGTTTTTGTGTGACTGATGTCATTGGAATTTCTGATGGCAGAAGTTTCAGTTTTTGTGCGAATGATGTTGTTGGAATCATTGCTGGTAAGTTTTTTGTATATGTATGACTGATCTTACTGGAATTATTGGCAGTACAAATTCTTATTTCTGTGTGACTGCTCTAACTGGAATTATTATTGCAGAAGTTTTCTCGTGCTGCTCGGGTGAAAGGCAATGGTGAAAAACATCTAAAGCTAAGAAATCGGGTAACACACACTAGCGTCCTACGAAGCATTAGAAGAAAGCACCGTTTTTCAATGAGGCCGAACACGCATTTGAGCACTAACTATGCCCAAGAAAAGAAAACGTAGAAACACGTGAAAAGCGTTGGTATACCTTCACGTTGCACACTGGATGAAGAAACAGCCTCACTCACGGTAATATCTGGAGCTAAATACGCAGAAAGCATGCAGTAAGAAGTTCATGCAAATTAATTAATTAATGATTTTAAGAGTGTAAACACCACAACGGTGAAATAAAAAATAAAAGTACAGAAAAAATGCCCGATATTAAAAGTAAACAGGACTCAAGGAGGCCGAGATTTCCGCCATTTTCTTCGCACGCTACACGAGGCAGAACTTCTTACGCGAGGCAATTTTCATATTAACCAGGTAGTCAATTAACCCCACTAAAAATATTTAGTCCAATAGGTACAAGTCCTTTTGGGCAAGTAAACTCCAGCGTGGAGGTACGCCCAGTGTCGACGGAAAGAATTGGAAACTAAAATGGTATATCCGGGTAACCTATTAAAAATTATGAGGACACTTTGACTCTAAAGTGCGTAGAGGCGAAACCATTTTCCGCATCACTTTGACTATACTCCGTTTCATACATAGCTGTCAACGCTGCCAAAGGTAGGAAAGTAGTCCGCTGCAAAAAGCAAGCAAAATGTATCCGTCCGCCTCGCGTCGTGGCTGAGTGGTACGAAGCGCGCGCCTTTCTGTTCATTTTACAAAGGGCCTAGGTTCGACTCCCGGCTCGGGTGGTTTTTTTTATTTTTTTTATTTTTCTTAAAAGATTCATTAGGTAGAAACTCGAAACTGTCAAACTCTAATACCTACTTTGAAAAACACAGCGCTGTTTACTTGTCTCGAAGGGAAAAGGCAGTGTAGTGTATTGGCGACGGACGTGATTGCGAAGTGCTTTATCGGGTACTGAACGACTTTTTAGCATGCGGCACACAATGAATCATTGTGTGGTGATAGAATTCAGTGTGGCGTCGATTATTCGGAGCAGCCTCGGCTAGCGGCAACCTTGTATTGATCGGTGTACTCGGCGGCTTTAAAGTGAGGAGCGTCTGACTCGGGTCTCCTCTTTGAGCTGTTGTCACAAGGAAAATTCTTTGAAGTCCTTCCGGTCGTAGTAATGTTTTGTATATGGTCACCTGGCTAGGTCGTTTTTGCGGTGATCTTATTCCAGTAGCGAGACCTTCCTTCTTGAACCTCGCAACTGTCCGAGGGCTCACCCCGGTCATCTCGCCCACAGTTTCGAGAACTTCGCGCACAGTCTTCTCCGGGAAGCGCTTCCTTACGCTAGAGTAAACGTTGACAATAACCTGCTTGGAGTCTTTCGAAAATTTCGGAGACTTCAGTTTGGAGAACAGGCGAGCAGGAGATGTTTTTGAAGCCGCAGTGGGCGAAGAAAACAAGCGAGTAGGCGATACCGTTGCCATTTTCTCCATACTCGGAAACCGAAAGACGAACGCGGAAGACATCACCGGCCGGCCTAGCTGCGAAAACCTGATACAGGAGGAGCCGAAAAAAACCCAGAAAACTAAGGCACTCTGTTTTGAAGAACATTAAAGAAAAAGCAATCTTTTTGCAAAATAAACACCATTATTATTACGCTGCAATATTAACCAAAAATAACTTTAATTTTGAGTTCATTACTCTTGTCACTTTCGACGCACTACATTACGATGCGGACGAGGAGCGCGAACAGGCGCCGTAGCCTTGGCTGCGTTGACAGCTATGTATGAAACGGAGTATACCTCTGTGGCACTGGTGACATAACCAATGGATGATGTCACACCTAAATTATGACTAATTACTAATTAATAACTAATTAATGACGCTTAAGTAAGCTTCGCCTTTAGGAGTGGAACGCAACAGCGTGTTGCAGCGCCGCCAGGCAGTCCAGGGAACGCCATCGCCCGTTGATAATACCTTTGAACGCGAGGCATTTTGAGGAGATGAAAGCCCGCAGTAATTCTGTCATTTGCCACACAGCGCTAAACAGACAGGGACACAGGTAGACACACAAAACGGGCGCTAACTTACAACTGAAGCTTTATTGCATGAAACCAGGCAATATAAGCTCTTAAACAGAGAGGAGAAAAAAACCTCTTAAATATATAGGAAGCACTCAAACAGCGTTATCGTCGAACATCATTCACGGATTAGCAGCCATGAAAAGCATTTCCTCGTCAGATAAATTAAAAACATCGAGGCAGCACTGACGCACGTATCTTCGTTTTGCGAATGTATATTGAACGTCTCTATAATTTCCCATGTAAGCTGATCTTTGTTGCAATCAATGACAACAGAGCTTGTCTTGACTGGTGAAAATCGGAGTTCATATGCCTGGGTAGTGGCGCTGCCTTCAATTTTCCCGCCATGAGGCTGGAAGGTCGTTTTTAGCGTCTAGCTGTCTGGGACAATTGATGTTTAAATCAGTGAGGACTTGTCGGCCAGTCCGACTAGTGGAGAGACGTACCACCTGTGCCGCGATATTCGCCCCCAATGTCCCGCAAAGTCAGCACTCATTTCGGATAAATACGCTTGCAAGGCGGTGGCAGTCGGCGGAAAACCCTTCCACGGTATGACGCAGATGTTTCGTCTGGTGTGAATTCGCACGCAGAGTTAACTATCGCAAATGATTTCGTACCGACAGTTTCGGTCTCAGTCTGCGCCAGATCTGGAGTGCGCCTTGACGTCCCGGTCGGCTGGCCAAGCTGGACTGGTCACATTCCTGGTGAGAGTGTCGGCGGCAGTGACTGCATTGCTTTTCCTGTGAAGAACAAGTGATTTCGGTGACGTCACAACTATTGGCGTTGGTGTGCCTTGAGGTCACTCAATGGAGGCGAAAATGACCAGCCGTCTTCTCGGACAAAGTTTAAAAACATATTAAATTATGTTCCACTGAATGGCTGGGAATGAAACTTCCCAGGGTGTCCCGTTGCGCCAATAGCACAGATATCATTTGATGCTAGTGTCTGTACCCCTTCGAGAAGCACCGAAACTAGGCTCATCAATTGTCTGCAGTCGTATTTGTAGAGCTGACAAAGAGACAAGCTAAAAGCTATCAATGAACGAAAGCTGATCACATGCCAGCAGACTTGTACTGAAAATGTAATCCGTAAAAATGGTTTATTTGGCTGCTTTATGGGGATTTAACGTCCCAAAACGGCTCAGGCTATGAGGGACGCCAAAGTGAAGGGATCCGGAAATTTCGACCATCTGGGGTTCTTTAACGTGCACTGACATCCCACAGTACATGGGCCTCTAGAGTTTCGCCTCCATCTAAATTCGTTAGCAGCGGCCGGAATCGAACCCGCGGATTTCGCGTCAGCACCCGAGCGCAATAACCACTGTGCCACCGCGGCGGCCAAGCATCCCTAGACGACAGAATTGTCTACTTCTCGTCGTGCGAGTATGGCATGGCACATGGGGAATATATAGGGAATGGGAAGCACTAGGTCGAACTTGAGCTCTAGTTGGTACGATTTACAACTATGAGCAATTGTTGCATCAATGCATTGTTCGTACGCGAATGAAACAGTAGTTCAGATGGACTGACACGGCGATTACAACGCATGGCGCATACATCGAAGTCGCGTGCGGTTTGGCTGATGGTTTATAGGGGTTTAACGCCCCATAGCAACTCAGGCTATGAGGGACGCCGTACTGAAAGGCTCCGGTAATTTCAACCATCTGGGTTTTTTTAACGTGCACTGACATCGCAGCGTACACGGGCCTCTAGAATTTTGCCATCATCGAAATTCGGCCGCCGAGGCCGGAATCGAACCCTCGTCTTTCGGGTCAGCAGCCGAGCACCGCAACCACTGAGCCACCACGGCGGCGTTGGCTCTAAGGGGCTGCTATGTCGCAGCTTTGTGCTACTGAATGCCTGACGTAACTATCGCCGTGTGTTGCGTCATCCAAGCGTTGCTGAATTTCGAAACGCCATATGAACCTCCTCGCGTCGTGGCTGAGCAGAGGAGCAGCCGGGGGTGCTTTGCCCCCACTCGCCCCTGGTCCCCCTTTCAAGCGTCGCGCACACCAGAGAGCACACCTGGCGTTTTTCGCAGGCTGGCAGTCTATTCGCGATCCCAATGCCCACCAGCCTGCGAGAAGTGAATACCCTTCTTAGTTCAGTGCACGACGAAGAAGGCCTAGCGTGAAGTGATTCAGGAAACCAGCTAAAAATAGTTGCAGTAGCCGAAAGAGCTGACTGCGGAATCCTCGCTTGCAAGGCGCTCACGCAAGTCAGTCTGGAGTCTTGTCAGAAAAAAGAATAAGAAGCTGAGGCAGGCTATCAGTATCGAGCGCTAGCAATCTATCAAAGTAATTTGCGTCATTAGCCATCTTCGTTCGACGTTTGAAGTTTTGAAGTCACGGTTTGGAGAACCAAAGGCCATCGGTGCGAATGCGTAAGGTATCCCACGCTTTCACTCGGTTATTAGTCTTATGCTCCGTAACGCGCTGAATCATTTGATACTACTCCAAACATTCTGCTCAAGTTAGGTGGTCCACAATCTGTACCAATGCTAGCACACAATGGCTTCACTTGAGTGACCTTGCTTCATACTAATCCAGCCTTGAGTAACGCGACTGTTCGAGCAAATGCTCTAAAAGTGATATTTGCCTCTGGCCTCTTCTTCATTTCGCTGGCACATTTGCGCCTATAGTGCGTCGAAGCAGTGACCTGAACACGATATAGCTTTCCTCCTAGCAATCTTCGCGTCTCCACGCAAAACAGATGGCCGCAAGCAGAACACTCACGCGCGCCACCCTGCGGCGCATGCAGCAGTCATGAACAGCACCGTCTTCTCACCTTGTGCACCGCAGATGTCTGGAGCTGGCGGCGGATGCGCTGCTTGAGGTCGCATCCGCCGAAGTGACGCAGCGGTGACGCTCCGCTGCCGTGACGAAGTTGGTGTAGAGCCGGATAGACTGATGGGAGTCTAATGCTCCACAGGGGCACTGGGGCCACCATTGGCTTCCAAGGAAGACACCCACACCCAAACTGGAGGAGACAAGGACGAGAGTTCGGAAGGCAGCGGTTAGAGTTATATCGACGGGGCTGCGACGCGGCTGCAAGAGATATCGACGGTGCTGCAGGCTCTAGAGCCTGGTGTGCAGCGGCTCGAAGTCTGCGCGAAGCATGAGCGATTAAAAAGGGAAACCCTTTAAAGACAAGCAGCATAGTCAACTCGCTGTGTGGAAGCTCAAATGGACACCCTGCAAAGCTGCAACGCATAGAAGATACAGACGAAACAAGGAGCGAAACCCAACCGCTTCGTTTTAGGAAAGGCCACCTAACAATAAGGTTGAAATACCTGAGGGCAGAAAATCAGAGTGCCCACGAAGTAACGATGACAAAATACAAGCCTAGATATTTTATTGAATCATAGGAGTAGGCATTCTTTCCAAAAACATAAATAAGTAAAATAATTATGAACACTATTTTATTGGCGCAAAGGCACCGTCGGTACATAGAGTACCATGTTTTAACGAACGTTGTTTGCCGGACGTGGGTGTCAAATACTCCTTTTCCAAAGCACATGCCCAGTTTTCCCGGACACTGAGTAAGGAACGTCGTCTGCTGTACGCGAGGAGATACTAAGTCGCGAACATTGCGGTCACCATTCCTTCTTTCTTCTAGCTGCAAAATATGACCTACTAAATGGGCGGTGCGCTCGATATTTCGAAGCCTACTGGAAAGAAATGCGATGTACAGAGGTTTTGAAATTCCGCCCCAATTTTCATCGTTCAGCGCCACGCGGCGTGTGGTGGCAGCAGTGCAAACTAAAAGCGCTTGTCCAGATTTCCTGGGCTTGTTCGACCCCAGAGAAAGCTGAACGTTTGGTCTGGGTGAACCCTTCTAAACCTTTGGAAAGCCGGTGGGCACAAGGCGGGCACCCGGAGCCAATGTTTAACAAAACACCACACTTCCCGCAAACGATGTGGATTCTGTAACCACTAGGTCGCGGCGGAGACGTTTTCTAAGAAAGAAATTAATCTTTAGGCCATCTGCAACAAATATTTTCGCCGCGTAAAAAGACTCTTCTAGTTATATGAAAGGAGAAATAAATAAGAACAGATGACATTTCTAATAGGAGTGAGTGTGCCAGAAACCTAAACAAAAAATAGATTTTTTTCCGGCCACCAAAAAGTCAGAAAAAGGGGCGGCGGTTTCGAAGTGCCATTGACTGATTGAAAACATGTTTATTTGCTTCCTCAATATTCTTAAAACATGTTGGTGGGCCTCCTAGTCCGGTAGTCCACCGGCTGTTGCTGCTGCGCTGGCCCTCGCCACCAGCCAGTGCTGACGGTCAGGATCATCGCTGAGCAGAATAGCCTCCCACTGCTCCTCTGACGGGTTTGGAACGGGGTCAACTAAGGGATTAAATTGGCATGCCCACACCATGTGGTAGAGGTTAGCTACCTCTCCACAGTGTGGGCACTGCGGAGAGTATAGTGTAAGGTACCACTGGTATAACTTAGCTGGCGTTGGGTGTTTGTTGGTTTCTAGTCTCCTAAGGGTGTTCTCTTCTAACTTACTGAGGTATTTATGTGGTGCTAAGGGCACTCCTTCCTGGCTGTTCTGTATGGCGCGAAATTGTCAGCATACACTGCTAAACCTATTAGTTCGCGGCAACCTTCACGGTCATCAGGGGGAGACGCCCGGTATAGAAGAGGTCTCGAGTTTTCGTTCGATGGCGCCAGCTGCCAACGAACTGCGACAGAGCGAACAGCAGAACGTGCTCACCGTACGCCTCCTCTGCCGGTGGCCTTTCCCCGGCCTCTCTTATCTGTGCAGGGAGCCTGTCCAGCGGAGTTCGCGCCGCGGGAAATGCGAGGAGCCCGGCCCCTGGTCGGTTGGTCGCCTGTGGTTGGAGGAGGCCTGCATGGTAGGGGCGCAAGCAATTATGTGCCGCATACTGGGAGCTGATGAGTGAATAAAGTTGGGCGAGTTGGTACTTGTTCATTATTCACAACAGCGCACGAAACACGGACAAAAGGGGGGAGAATCGACAACACATCCCTTTGTTCGTGTTTCGTGCGTTGTTGTGAATAATGTACTGGGAGCTGCCCTCGTCCTTTCACAGCTTAGCAGCGATGACCGCTCAGACCATGGCTGTGCATTTTCACTAAAGAGGCACGGTGCTTCAACAGAGACACGTCTATGAGGGCCACTTTGCGAAATCTATACGGCAACATGGTTCTCCGGTGAGCGTGATGAATGCAGATCCGAATGCGATAAACGAGGGATAAAGCTTGAGACACCCATGAATAAACTAGCCACACCTTCGTCGGCAGCCCGATAGTACTGCCGCAGACTCAAAACACCAATGTGTGCGGAAGCGTTATATTTTCCATGTCATGCAGATCCTGTCCTATACGCCTTACTGTTGTGCGATGAGAGTGCTTGTGCTCGCGCACATAGCGAATGAGTTTTCTTTTCTGTTCGTATATAAGCAATCACTTCGGTGTCTGCAGGTCACGTATTCACAATCCTTGCATGAGTTGCTGGAAGTGCAAGGACAGAAACTGCGCTCAGTTCCGCCAATCATTTCTGTGGGCGTTTCCAGTTCCTCATCTGCCTTTGGATGTAGGCAGAGCGTGGCTGGCATTGCATGGCATTACTTCCACAGCTGAGAGGCCGGGACTTGTAGGTGTGTCACAAGGACAAATCCTGAAATGATCGGAAGTCGTGCCGTTTCTTTCTGTGGCGTCGTATCATCGCACAGCTCTTATGGAGGTAGTTCGTCGTCGGTCCAAACTAAATGAAGCAGCGTTGTGCTGCTGTCGTGAAAAGTACAGATTGAAGAATTTGCCCACAAGATCAAGGCGAGTTTGCCCGGGAAAAAAAAATATTTTATGAAGTCTAGTGTATTTCACCCACTGCTCACTACCTACCGTACGGTTTCGGGAAAGCGCACACTCAAAATTTCGATGCAGGGAATCACAAGTTGGCGACACTACACCAGGAAGCTCCAGCTGCAGAATAGCAGGACTGGCTCGTTCTCTTGACATTCCGGTTTACGACAGCACAAGTGACGAGCAACCTAGCACAGTCCTTCCTTGCGAACAGCTTTGAGCAATCGAACCCCGCTTTGCAGACGCCATCTGTAGTCCTCAATTCAGTGCAAGCGAATAGCTAGAGGGCGAAGGGGTGGATGGCAGGCACACCTAGCTCCAGCTTCTCCTTGTTTGTTGCTTGCGCCTTCGGCCGCGGACATGGCCCGTGTCTTCGACCGCAGGCGGGTCGCCGGGCCACCTTCGTCCTCCTGGTCTTGGCTGGAGACTTGCTCCCTGCAGAGGACGGAGACAAGGAATGCCGTGGCACGTGATTTATCCCAACTTGTGCACGACGACCCTCGGCAGATTAGCAGAGATTTGCCTCAGGGCTCATTTTCTAAAGAGGTCCGTTTTATTGCGAAAGCAATACTAGTTGCACTTTCAGCCCGTCGCGTAGCGAGGCCAGTAGCTACCATATTAGCATATTGGACTGCAGTGTTGGTGGCCGCCTGAAGCTGCCAGTTTCCTGTCTGAAAAGCATTTTTGAGGGAGGACACATACTTGGGAGAGGAGAGGTAAGAAATCCTTGCAATGCCTCGAGTCATTTGCGTGGAAACCTTTTCACTTCAAATTGAATTGAATATAAAAGGCTCGTTACTTTAACAGCGTCACCACCACCCTATTGTAAGAGAGAAGATATTCTATATTCACTGGCCGCTTCGTGTTATACATTACGATCAGAAGCGTCTTGCCTCCCGTCCTTTAGAGCAATTGCAATCCAGATAACCGGGTCACATTTGGCAATATGTTGTCTTTAAAAGTACAGAAATATTGCGACATGTATTAATGCGCATGCTAGGACAGTTTGTGTAGATTTATCGCTTAAAGCTATAGAAAAATCGAAGCCGGCCTTTTTGTTTATTAGCTATTTTCAAAACATGTAACTTCAGCTGAGTCACTTGTCATCCAGTGCGTTTTTGAACATAAAGCACAAGCACTATATCAAAGGAAAGTTCGCCCAATTCTGGCCAATGCAAAGTCTAAACCTAATTAAATTTTTCAGCTTTATAGGTAGGTGTTTCAGGTGGGGAGAAACAGGGCTAGAAATTTTGAACATTTTTTAAATTATGCCGTGTTTGAAATTTATTTCAAGAATGCAGCCCTGAATAAACCGTGCTTTATTTGACTGTTAAGAAACGTCAACAAGAAAATGTCTGAATTTTCAGCTAGAAGGCATTCCGTTTTTAGCGCAGAAATTTAAGTTTTTCAGGAACCGCAAAAGAAACCCGAGCACCAAGCCGGATTTGATACTTCATTTGGGAGGGTAGGTAATTTTCTTCTAATAATTACGATCTAATTTTTTCTCCTGCCCTGTAAGCATTGCATATTTTTTCCGCAAAGAACAGAAATGCCGACCGGCCCAGGGTATTTAACCTCTCGTGAAAGCACCCTCAAGCAGCACACCATGAACTGCTGCAAGCCAGGCTGCCACAGCAAGGCGCGCCACTAATATGGCCACGGCGCAGAATATATGAGCCCTTTCAAAATCCCGCCAAGTCAACCCACCCGGACCAACAATCCCGAGACCGGGCTCTTCACCATCTTCAGCACAAAATCAATTGATTGGAAATAGACAGAGCAGCAAGAAAGCCCTGCAGTCATATTTTTCATTTTACTTTGCAGTTGTCTTTCTTTTATTTATGTTTGTCTCTTGCTATGCGAAATTGCTTTATGCAGCTATCTTTCTGTTTATTTTGCATTGGTTTCAGCCCGTCATTCTAACTGGAGCGGGCTGCGGCACTTTATATTTAGTTCATTTTAATAAAGTCCCACCACCAACAAACCTGTCTACCATAAGCCAGCTACACCAATCTTTTTTGAGTCCCCGTCTTAGGTCAGTTGAGTAGCCCCTATACGTGCGAGTGAAAATCTATAATGGCCCGAAGGTGGTGTGCTTACCTATTGCCTTGGACAGCTGACCATGGGCGCTATGCCGGAAGGCCCGAGTTTGGCGCTCGCCCGAGTTTCATCCGAGTTTGCGATGACGGCAGTCAGTGAACGAAGATAGCGCGGAACGTGCGCAGGCAGCGGACAATAAAATGTAGAGATAAAGCCACGTAAAGGCGATACAAGCGCACCCTGCGCGCCCGTTTCACACTTCAAACACAATGCACTGCGCAATACCAGGCCGCAGCGCTACCTGAAGTTATCAGCGCCATGTCAGCAATCGCGAAATCGTGACTTCTCTCCTATCTATCTGCACACTCACCGCTAGCTGTTTGACACGCCTTTTCGGGGGTGTCAAAGGCGTGTCTTCTCTTTCAGGCTCTATCTGTCTCTCCATTTCCGAAGACGAACAGTGCGTACTAGGTGCACTCTTGTATCAACCCTTTCTCTTCTCTCGAATACGTTAAAAAGCAACAGATAATATTACGAACATTTTGTTCATTCCCAAATTTATTTTTAAATCTGAATCCAATGAAGCGTTGTTGAATAGTATATGTTTAGGAAATTAACAAAGATTTGACACTTTCTGCCGCTAGTGGCGATACTGAGACCATTGCCTGCAGCGTGGCTTGCATACGAACTAGAGCGGCAGCCGGCCGTGCCGAAAACAAGAGATGCTGCGCTGACACGCCGCCGGTAGCGCTGCCTTCGACTGGAAAGACTGGGCAACTGCTAGACGCTGAATCTGACTTATTTTTCGGCCATTGCGATAATATATTTTATTGTGTCGTATATCAAAATATAACAGTCATGCATCTTCTGGCTTGCATAATACACAACAACAAAAAACTGAACTGCATTGCACCCCCCCGTGTCACTGCTGCTCTCTGCAGTGACCTCAGGTGGAGTTCTCCGCTGCTACGGCCGCTGCCGCACCCCCTATGGCCAAGCATTGCTTTTAGTACGCTCTTGGCGAATCTCAGCGGTAGAAATTGGCCGTGCGAGCGGCTGTGATGCGGTGTGAGAAAAAAATTGCTGTTTGGCTGTATTAATGATTCATTACGTATGCCTTTTGTGTGTGACGCCTCTTTAGTGCGCTGCGGATGCGAAGAGCGTGCTACCCAGCGACACAACTCATCCTATGTCATCAGACGCTGACTAAAAGCTCTGAAGGTGGTGGCGCGCGTATCTGCGTAGTATTTGCTTACATCGTGCACTTCAAGGTTTTGCGGACTGGTTTTGTCACTAACGTCGATGGCCGTTGTATACCGCAGTGACATCGCAATAATATCATTCGGGCAGATGAGGGATCCTGTTTGTAATAATGGAATCGGACTTATAACAGATAAAGGTGTTACGGTTGTGAAGTACGCAGTGTTTGCGTGCTGGAAATTACAAACTCTTTATTGCACTGGGTCTAGAACAGCGACCGTTTGTCGATCCCGGATGTGTTTGACACATTGATGCTGAGCTTTATCACCGATGAAAGCGCGGCCAAGCCAAACACCTGTGGTGCCATGTTGTTGGAGTAGGACGTGCTCCAAGCACCGTTTCGTCATCGCGGTCCGTGTTTGACGCCTTGCAAGCAGGTGTGACGTGCCGTCAGCGTTGTGCTGTGTCTTACGTGGTTGCAACAGGCTATAGTGTTGTGCAATCTTGGTATGCGAGCGAAGAAATCGGCGGCTGTCGCCACGTTGCGTGTCCTTCGCAGAGGTGCTTAGATTAATCAGCGATGACGTCCGTTTTGCCTGTTATATTTCGATGGTCAACATCGTCGATGTCTGTCAGCAATCAGCACAGCCGCGCAGCATACCTGTAGCTGGCAGGGATGTTGGGAGTGGCCCACCCAAAGCGCGTACGCCTATAATTTATGTACGGCACGCCAGGGGCGTGAACAATGGTTTTGATTGACAGGTGAACTCGGAGCTAAACTCGTGAACGGTGAAGTGCCCCGAATTCATCTCGGGACTGTCATGGCGGCAGCAGCAGCAGCCTGGGTCATCGCTTCCTCTGACGGCAAATGTCAGTACGGCCGGCTGGACCCGTTTACTGCCATGGCCGACGACGAATTCCAGTGATATTTTCGCCTCTCCAAAACATCGGTACGATGGTTGTGTAAAGAGTTAGGCGGCGACCCACGCCGGCGGAGAGTGTGTACCGGGCCTCATTCGCTTTCGGTCGAAGAGCAAGTCCTCTGCTTTTCCGGTTGTTCGCGACCGGGAGCTTCCAGGGGATCGTCGGCGCAGACCGTTTTATTGGACGCCACCAAAGCACTGTGAGCCGCTGTGTGAAGGACGTCTCCGACGCGCTTATCGACGCGGCTGTGCAGAAGCGGTGTGTTGCTTTCCCCACGACTGCGGCCGAGCGTGCGTATGTTAAGGAGCGTTTCCTTCTGCGCGGCGGCATCACAGACGTCGTGGGATGCGTCGACAGGACCTACATTGGCGCAAAGGCCCCTTCGAAGTCCAGCTCTGACGTGGTGAAGGCCTACTATTTCACGAGGAAGGCACATTATGTATTGAACACAATGGTTGTAAGAATGCTGTTTTTGCTTTCATGCATGTCACGCTTAATGGAATGTTCTCCCATTTATTTGTGATAGTAGTCCGTGTACTGTGCAGTGTCAGTGGATGTTAAGGAACCCCATATGGTTGAAGTTATTGGCAGCCCTTCACCATGGCATGCCTCCTCGCTTGAGTTACTTTGGGGTATTAAACCTCAAAAACCGCTTCCGTTTATCAGTAACTGAGCAGTTTTACACTCAGTGTAGATAATTTTTTTTTACCTCATGTTTGCGCACGTAATAGGTGCATGGATTTTTCCAGCTATTTCATGCATGCATTTTAATGGGTTTTTAAACGGTACCATTTGTGTCACTTGGCAGATTGTAATCTTATGCAATATTCATAATCGTAAGTCGCCTCACTTTGGCTGAAGTGGAAAAGCTCCTGCCGGAAGCACTGGCGTCTGTAAGCCAGGAAAACTGGCATAACTGTTGTGTTCATGTGGAGCAAGTTGAGGCTGAAGCATGGCAACGCGATATGATTGTTGACGCTGAAATTGAACCGGTTGTCTTCAGAACTTCCGACTCGTGGAACTCCTCCTCTGATGAGTCGAGCACCGATTCCAGTGATGAAGATTTAAATGGCATCGAGGAACTTGTCTGACTTCGAATTTATGTGTAATACACACGCTACTGAGGAAAGAGAGAGGACTCATCGGCTTGCTGTCATCACCTTTGTGCGTGTGTGGGTGGAAATGTGAAATATGTGTGTATGTGGGTGTGTGTGTCGATCAGTCTACCGAGGAAATTGTAACATTTCCATCAAATCATTGCATCATTGCAATTCGTTGCATCAAATTGTATTGGGCAGTAACTTGTAGTGTAGGTGTTCAGGTGGTCATGTTAATAGTGTCTGTAGAGAAGTAGAATTTGTAAGGGAATGCAAATAGTACTTTTCCAATTAGAATACGTATACTGGTACACGTCGTCAATGTGTGCAGTTTTTGGAAGTTCAATTGCAGAAAAATACGGTGGAGCGTAATGAAGCGTTGTGTGAATTATTCGGAAAGTATATGAAATTTTGAGAGTAAATTGGATTCATTTAAAATAATTTTGACCATATACTGTTTGATTCGTTCGACTAACTCAACAGAAATTTATTCAATTATGCTGTCCAAAAAGTTCGAACATTCACAAACCCCTAGGCATTGGCCTCATTTTGTGTGTGAAGGTTGGGAATGGTGTGTATGGGTTTCTGATCTTCATGTCCTGAAAAGGAATTCCTGGTTTGGTGCTGTCTCGCATTACCGTCAATCTCTGGTCGTTTTGACATGTTATGCAGTGCCAGTGTTGAGGTAGCCAGTACTGTATGTTTTGTCCTTAATTTTTCGGAGGTGTGAATGATTTCAAGCTGGCTCTTGCTCAGTTGAGTGTGAATTTGTTTCGAGTCACGTCTTTGTTAGTACATTGGTCAGGTTTTCGTTTTATCAAATAGTGTTGTTCGATGGCTCCACATTTTTTTTCAGTTTTGGAGCACTTGACTGATTGTGTGTTGGTGTACATCCACTGCACGTGTCCTTTAATTTCTGTGCACTGTGATCCATGCCAATGGCTGTTTCCAGAATAAACCATTTCTCGCAAACACTGCGGGGTCAGCATTCTTTAATGTCCTGTCTCATTTATTGTTTGCTCTTTTGAAAAATTTTTTCCTAGCGTTGTACAACTTTTTCTGCATTCTTACTTGACGTTCCCACAGCTTGGAACTCTTTGTACCTGGCTGCATGAAAATCCTGCCTGAGCAGCTTCTGCTCTTCTAGGAGAGCAGGGAAATCGAGCCAAGCTGACTCTTGAGGCAGTACTATTTGCTGTCACTGTGGGAATCAATACTATGTTCAAAATTTAACACTTAACACGAGAAAACAGGCCATATCGAGGTGGTGTATGCATGGTGTATGCGGTATGCATCAAATGAACAGATGCATCCTGTTCCTTTCAGAACACGGAATAATATTCAAGCGATTCTGAACAAAACGAGTTTTCTCATTCAAGTCACGCGAAATTCAACTTGCGATGAAAAAAAAAAATGTGGGAAAAAAGTTTAACAATACGGGATTCGAACCCACGCACCCCCATTGCCTGTCGACCCTCCGGAGCGACGCGTTAGACCACACGGCCACAAAACAGCGCAGAGCGATACACCTCTCTTTATTTTATTTGCGGACTACTTCCGCAGCCTTCACAGCGTTGCTAGCACTAGCGTTGCACATGTAGCGTTGGTAGCGTTCCCTCGCGGTACAAAGGAAAATTTAATAATGTATGAGTCACTCTAAAGCGCTTTAAATCCAGATCTTGCACTCTATAAAATGCTTATAAAGGTGTACTAAGTGCATTATAAAATTCAACAAACCTTGTTTGTTGAATTGCACACGCAATGCACTTGGTGGAGCGACAGACAAATGAAAAGTGCACCGGCGGTTGGCTCACGTGACCCGTTCTTTGTAGACCGCCCAAGAAGACCATGAGGTGGCGCCGATGCGATGATAAAGCACGGAATATATCCAGATAACCCAATGAAGCTGGAGGCGTGACGAGGGTGGGATTTTGTCTTGCTAGCATTAGTTCACTCATCTGAGGGCGTCGCCAGAACTCGGGAAGATTCCGAGTTTCAGCAAACTCGGGCCTTCCAGCATAGCGCCCCATGTTGCCCTGAACCTCTTCGCAATCGTCAGCGTTCCAAAAAATTCGCTCAGGTCGAGCGCTGTAAAGGCAGTTAAACATAAGGTCAGTGCTATTAGTTCTGACCTTGGCACCAGCAATAGGGATTGATTTCAGTGCAAGAAATTACTACCGTAGCTACTCCACACAGCTGCTTGTAGTCATAGACGATGCACGTATATCATCGCGTACGCGGAGACAATCGTAACAGGTAATCATTAATAAACTTACGAAAGTGATCCTGCAATGCGTTTTTGCCCAATCAATTGAAAAAGACGATTTGTTAGTGGCTTGCTTTGAAGAATTATATTCAAATATATTCATAGCAATCGATCTTTAATTATTCATTAATTTGAAGGGACACTCAGCACAAAAAGAAGTTGGCTGTGTCGATAGATACCAGCACTCTAATGAAACTCAGGCTACTTGCACTAAATACATAGTTAACTCAAATCGGTAAAAAAAAAACGAAACAGGTGTGGTTAGCGTGGTCCTATTTTGCGCGAAAAGTGTGGTGCATCTAAACAGTTTCTTGGTCGCAGATCCCAGGGGCAAACCTACGCCGGCATTCGCGTCTAAAAAGAGGGGACTTGGTTCTCTTTCGTGCAGAGCTACAAGTTTTATTCGAATGGCAGAAAAATCTTTATAAACACTTTTCTCAGAGATAAATGCGTCCATTGCTGCCGCAAAAACAATGACATCGCGAGAAAGGGCCATAGAATTGGTGTTTACTGAGGGCAGACCTTTTTTGAAGCGGTCCTTACTCTCCCATCCAATCATTACCATTGCTGACTACTGCATAATCACCTACTAGTCCTTTTTCTTGGTGCGTATATCACACCCTTGCGACGCATACATCGTGAGTACTCACCGCAGTACATCTGCTGAGAACTTTCGGCCACAGTAAATGCAACGAGCTGCGACGCCCTCTGACTCTGCTCCTTGAAGCAGTAAGGCTAACAATGACCAGATTCGGCTAGAGGTAATCAAAGCTTTTTGTTGGAAATTGGGGACTATAAGCTATTTGGAGACTATGACTATGAAGTGACTATGCGCCGCGGGGTCATTTCACTTCATCCTTCGTAATTCACTCCCCCTGCTTCAAATGGCCGCGATTCCAGTCACAAATGCGCGATCTTGGAGCTGCGCTATTTTCCATCTTGCTTCCGAAAATCATGCGTAATGACGCCGCGATCAATCCCGTTATTATTAACGTGGTACCGTGCAACTCGACGGCACGACAAATGCGACTGGCGAAGCTCCACGGCACTCACGTCTGGCAGGCTCACTGGGCTGCCTCCTCTCCACCTTCTTCTCGTTGTTTCCCTTCGCAGCGTGGTTCCTGCAAGAAACCGCTCGAGTAAGGGGACCGTTACTCAGCACTTGAATTTTTCATCTGATTTCGGACGCTAGAGCGAGTTGGTTTACATTTTTTTTGTTATGAAAAGCACTGTGGGTACAAGAATTATACAATACAGAGGCTGTGCCGACTTGATCAAACAGACGATCACACATGCGAGAGAAGTACCGCACATATCAAAAAGGATGCTCTTATTCATCATTCGAAAGCCAGAGATGTGGTAAAACCGTTATCTTTATTATCTTTTCTTCGGAACATTTCTCAGCGTCAAAACGGGCGCAGCTTTTGATCTCTCGTAACAGGTTTTCTGCTACAGTAGCCACTAAATATCGCGGATAATCAAGCGCATAACGGCACTCTGCTTGCTTGTGAAAGCTATTGTGAAGGCTTCATGACTCCATGACACTTCCGAAGAATTTCAAAAGCACAACTTGGCGGTGCCCTATTTAACAATCTCGGAATATGCTTATGAAAATTGGGCCCAGTTTTTTCGCAAGAAACTAGCCAAGGCGCACAGAAACACTGCCTTTGGATAGCTTGTTCAAAACAGCAGTATTTAGGGCATAGAACGACCGGCTCACCCTGCTGCAACCACCGCGGTGGCTCAGTGGTTACGGCGCTGGGCTGCTGACTCGAAAGACGCGGGTTCGATCCCGGCTGCGGCGGCCGAATTTCGATAAAGGCGAAATTGCAGAGGCCCGTGCACTGTGCGATGTTAGTGCACGTTAAGGAACCCCAGGTGGTCGAAATTTCCGGAGCCCTTCACTAAGGCGTACCTCATAGCCTCAGTTGTTTCGGGACGTTAAACCCCAATAAACCAACCAACCATCACCTTGCTGCAGAAGGGCAAATGGGTGATTCTCTTGTCTTGCCCGAGCGTACTTACTCGTTTTCAAATACAGTCGCCTACTCGTACGCACGGCGGCGCTGCTAGCGATCGGGAATGGTCATTGTGAGCATACGTCGAACGACGACGAGATTTGCCTCTTCGCAAGTGTAACGTGTTTTAGGCGGCGCCACTTAGTAACTAGTACGGCTGCTCGAGAGATGATCAGGCAACCACGCAAGCCTAGTGCTATGCTGCGCTATCTCAACTCGCATTGAAATGTCCGCGCAATCAACTTCTTTTCTAGCACTGGGAAGCATCATGTCCCACGTTGGTGTAACTGAGACTGTGCTGCTTTGAAACGCTCAAGAACCTCTCAGTGCGGGCCATGCTGTTTGCTGCGGCGTTAAAACATGCTTGATATCTGCTACGGCGGAAGCCCTCAGTGCACACATACATCATAGGTGAGGCGGAAACCACACGATGCGGGTGTGACTGGTGTCATGGGCACACAACATCCGACTCTGACGATTCGCGGCAGTTGGTGGGACATATTCCGAGGCGTCTCTAATCACGAAATACAAATGGCGCGGGGAAACGCACGACACCTGCGCGAGGCAAACACAACGGCCAAAATCACTGCAGCTGGGCGAAGTGCCTTGACGAGCTAGCGTCAATAAATTTCTCGCGGCGTTCTTTTGAACAGCAGTAAATAAAGAAACGCTTCCCAAAACTGGTCGAAGCGGTTATAGTAAACCTGTAGAAAAGCGAGCACTCTCAGAACTGCTTTCTTTCTGCGACTAAGTTGAAAACAGCTCCATATAGTTATTTTTTCTTGACATCGTGTCTCCGAAGAACAAACAGGGATGGTCAAAAATTTGTAACGCTTCTCCAATCCTCAGGTGCTCTCGGAGTACAGTTTTAAGGTGTCGCAGTGCGGAAATTAGCGCAGTTAGTACGTACGTGTATACGTCGACGTCGCAGCCACTGGCCCCGTTTTCCCCCTTACTCGAGCACACACTCCGTCTGATCTGGCAAGAATAGTGGTCTTGGCACAACGACAAAGCTCAAATACAGAGTAGCAAAGGTATTTGCAATGCGAATTTCGGCCCCATGATTTTTTCCGGGGCTGCACCTGCGGGCAGAGCTTCTCACTACCATCAATCGCGAATGATTACACACGCAAACACGCTACAAATGCTAGCAGCTTCCCGTAGCGACTGCACAGATATGTCTCCGCAAGATTTTGTTCGCAATTCGTGTTTACGGCGGAGCCGGCACCTACTGAGTGCGGGCCCTTCACAGAATGAATCGCTGAGGAAAAAAAAATTAACACCTGTAGGGTCAAGTTGTCGCCGCTGGAAAAGATTTCCTTGAAGGCTTGAACACGATTTACGTCAGAGAAAATCAATGCTCACGGGAGGGGGGAGTGCTTTAGACGAAATCGTTGAGGCTCAAATGAGCACTGCAAGCCACCGTGGCCTAGCTCACATACTTTCCACTGCGAGGCTTGACTATGCAATACGGCTGCTGACCATGAATCCAATGCGGTTACTGACCATGAATGCGTAGAAATATTTAACAGTGCATCTGTTTTCACGAGTGAATTTGACACGCCTTCACAGTTACCATCGCTCAACACAGAAGCCATCATGACAGCTATCACATTCTACGCAGATGGTATAGCTTCCATAGTTAATAACATGAATCTCTCATCAGCTGGTATGGACATGATTAATACAAAACTGCTGAAAAATGTAAAATCAACATGTGCAGTGTACCTTGATTTTTTCGCAGTCTCTCTCTTCAGGGATCATTCTAGATGACTGGACAACGGGGAACGTCGTTCCAATCTACAAATCAGGGAACAGAGACTCCGCCATGAATTATCGCCCCATGTCATTAACTAGCGTACCCTGCAAAATCAAGGAATATGTCATCTACTCTCAAATTATAAACTTCTTAGACTCAAACCATTTCTTCCATTCTTCACATCATGGGTTTCGTAAGGGTCTGTCTTGTGAAACCCAATTAGCGTTGTTCCTTCACGACTTGACATAATCTTGACCGTAACATACAGACTGATGCCATCTTTTTTGATTTTGCGAAAGCTTTTGATACAATTCCTCATCGCCGTTTATTAGTAAAACTTGCGCGGCTGAGCTTACATCCTAACATACTGCAATGGATTGAGCAGTTTCTCACAAATTGTTCTCAATCAGTCTTCGTTAACGGCCACGTGTCTAACAGCCTCCCGGTTACATCAGGCGTTCCGCAAGGATCGGTACTTGGTTAGTTACTCTTCTTAATATATATATTAATGCATTACCTGACCACGTTTCCTGCAGTATTCAAATAATCTTTGACGACTGTGTTATTTACTGCACTATTAATAACTCTCGTGATCAACTTAGTCTTCACACTGATCTCAACCGCGTACTTAAAGGTGCACTGAAGAGGATTCTGAACTTGTCTTTTTGGCGCAGGAACTCGATCCACACGTTATTAGCATTCTTAGAAACTGCGACTTATTGCCCTGTGTGGCCGATTTCCCTAATTAAATCGAATTAACGTCCGGCTGCCGCCTTTATTTTTTGAATTCTCCCCGTACGGTAGGCGCAGTCGACCAACGCGTGAAGTGCCTTTAAGCCAGCTCCGTGGAGGCTTTGCTTTCGCTGTATTTTGTTTTTTTTTTAGGTTTCCATGAATAAATAGTTTCATTCACAGACAATATAGCTGCAAAATAAGCCCGCAGAAATAAAAATACGCGCGGACTATTTGCTACTACGGACTACTACGTATTACTCCGCCGAGAGCAGAGCGGCAAGCCGCCACGGGACTGGGTGAAAGGCACTCCACGCGTTGGTCGACTCCGCCCACCGTACGGGGGAGAATTAAAAAAAAAAGGCGGGAGCCGGACGTTACTACGATTTAATTAGAGAAATCGGCCACACAGGGCAATAAAACGAAACTTCTAAGAAAGCTCGGAACATGTAGGTCGAGTTCCGGCGGCAAAAAGACAAGTTCAGATTCCTCTTCAGTGCACCTTTAATTAGTGTAACAACTGGCTGATGTCCCTGAATCCTAATGAATGCAAACTCCTATCCATCTCTCGTCGCCATGGCCCGCATCGCTCCCAATATTTCATTTCTAACACCTCGATTGAATC
The DNA here is from genome assembly GCF_055824585.1 of Amblyomma mixtum. NCBI lineage: Eukaryota > Metazoa > Arthropoda > Arachnida > Ixodida > Ixodidae > Amblyomma > Amblyomma mixtum. The sequence goes on along the minus strand of NC_143015.1, from coordinate 143,831,380 downwards.
AGTATCATCTTATAAGTATCTAGGGGTCAGCTTGTCTTGTGATTTATCTTGGCGCACCCATATTGGCAACATCATTTCAGCATCGAATAAAACCTTCAGTTTTCTCAAACGCCATCTCCACCTTTACCCTCTACACGTAAAATTACTCGCGGATAAATCGCTTATCAGACTAAAATTAGAATATGCCTCTTCCATATGGAGCCCGCACCAAACTTACTTAATGCATTAGAAGCTGTCCAAAATCATCCCACTCGATTCAGCCACTCTCCATACTCATATGGCATCAGCATTTCTTCATTGAAAGCATTATCTGGACTCCGCCCCTTTCGTTCCCTCGTCGCATTGCAAGTCTCACCCTTTATCACAAATTATTTCATTCTTCACTCAATCAGTCACCGTATATCACAGTTGCAGCACGGATATCTCATCGTACCAGTCATCACCTACAAGCTTCCCGGCCGCCATCGCATACTGCCACCTTTCCTGCTTCACTTTTCTTTCGAGCAGCAACCGACTGGAACGGCCAATACCCTGTGACATGGTCAACATCGCTACATCTCCTACTTTTCAAGAACATATAACCGACCACCTTCAGTGCTAAATAATATTCGCTGTTTTGTTTGCTCATTTCATTAAAATCGCATCCCTTATGTAATGCTCCCGATACAAGGGGGCCTTTAAAGAAAAGAAAATAAACTGAACTGAACTGAACGTCCTTAGGTTAGGATCTAGATACAATGCATGCACGTCTAGATTGCCTTTGACCAGACAGTTCGAGTGCTTCACGCTCGCCGCTTGCGTTGGCTGCTGCTAAGACCGAGAGTAATAGCTATCCACATAAGCCTCTAGTGTGAAAAGGTTGACGTTTTTTAGCAGAACTACATAAATACAATTTCTAACTTTGGCAGTGCGCTCATTATTTTTTCGCGTCGCTTGTTTCTGGTGCATATCTCGTGTCCACAGTAGGCATTCGGTTCGATATCGAATGCGAATGAGATTCCCAAACTCATTCGATGGTGAATGACTTTCGAACCTAATGACATTAAATGTTCCCTTGTAGCAGCCGGTAAATGGCATTAGGAGCCAATGCCACTCGATGAGAAGGACATTAAATTTGGTAGCATGACAGGGGTATTAGTGTCTCTCTTGGCGTTGTGCACTAACTCATCAGCAGCCTGACTACGCCCACTGCAGGGCAAAGGCCTCTCCTATGTCTCTCCAATTAATCCTGTCTTTTGCCAGCAACGGCCACCCTATCCCCGCAGAGTAAGTAATCTCATCCACCTAACTATCTGCCGCCCCCTGCTTCGCTTGCCTTCTCTTGGAATCCACTCCGTTACGCTTAAGGACCAGAGGTTATCTTACCTTCGCATTACATGCGCTGCCCAAGCCCGTTTCTTCCTCTTTATTTCGACTAGGATGTCACTAACCCGCATTTGTTCCCTCACCCTCTGCCCACCTGCCTCTTAACAATACACCTATCATTTTTCTTTGAATAGTTCAAAATTCGAAGCAACTGCTCTGAATTCAGTAATTGCTTCGCTTGGCTTTAGCGACTGTTGTAATTGGGACACACCATCAATCCCTGCAATTCAGGGTCAGCAACCGGAAGGCTAGAAGCTGCCACGCCTCATAACAGACTTGCATCGTCTTCTAACGTCCCACACTCCCTTGAGGAACGCACGGGGATAGCACGCATAACGTGCACTCCCAAATGCAGACTGAATTCGCGCTATCTCGCAGTTTGCTGGCGACACGAAGACGACCCCTCGATCCTCACCTTCTGTGTCCCAGCAGTCTTGTTCCGATGCGCAGGTGACTTCGCCAGGCGACTGCTGGAGGGTGCGGCGGCCATCTGGCTACGTTTTGGCTTCCGAGAAGGGCACCCAGTCTGAGTGAGAGAAGATATGCTAAACATAATAAACGCAGGAAAATACAGGCACGAAACATCGGCCGGGATCGAACCCGCGTCTTTCGGCTCAGCACCCGAGCGCCGTAACCACTGAGCCACCGCGGCGGGGCGATAGCAATCTTTGTGATTGTCACAGATGCGGTCTGCACATACAAATATATATTGTATACTTTAGGAGTGTACACCTTTCTTTGAGTCTTAAAAATTGAAAGTGATGTTGGTATGCGCTACCCGTTCATGCTTGCAGTATTAATTCTGAACTTAGGGAGCAGACTGCTTTATTGATAGCGTTTCGCGCAAGCAGTATGTGACTTCGGAGACATAGAACGATTCTCCCTAGTTTGCGCAGGATTACCCGAGTACTGTATTCGTCGCCGCAGATGCAGGGAGATGCGGGAGAGCTAAATTGGAGTGTCTCAGCAGGCAGCCCAATACGATTGGGATGTGGTACAGATTTTTCAACAAAACTCGCCTAGATGTCGCCATGTTGAGTGCATAGACTCAAGCAGAGAGAAGTCCAGGCAACCCTCCAAGAACATTCTCGCCATGATAGCAATCTTTCGTTTGGTTTGGTTTATTCGGGTTTAACGTCCCAAAGGGACTGAGGCTATCAGAGACGCCGCAGTGAAGGGCTCCGGAAATTTCGGCCACCTGGGGTTCTTTAACGTGCACTGACATCGCACAGCACACGGGCCTCTAGAATTTTGCCTTCAAGAAATTCAGCCGCCGCGGCCGGGATCGAACCCGCGTCTTTCGGGTCAGCACCCGAGCGCCGTAACCACTGAGCCACCGCGGCGGGGCGATAGCAATCTTTGTGATTGTCACAGATAGTGTGCGATAAAATGTTGCCGTGGAAAAAATTTCATCACTGAGGTGCAATTGGTTATTTAAAAGCGAAAAAACACACTTAGACGTCAAAATAGCTACGGACATCGATAGAGTACATGATCATCAGAACAGCCACGAACGTCGATCTAGTATGTGGATGTTTTGCTTTCGCGTTGTTCCAATGCGGGTCGCCGCAGTGATTTCGAAGTTTTTTGCGAACAAATTCCGTGAGTACCAGCCAAACGCATTTCAGCCTGAACTTTTCTCAGCGTTCTTGCTATAATGGTGAAGATATGCGGTAGCTTCGTGCCCTTAGACACCTGTTCTCTTCCAACTTCGTCGAAATTCGCTAAGTGTTGCCCCCTTCGCTCAATCTTATTCAGCATTTAATGAAAATGCTCTGTATCAGGCGCTTTGACGCTAATATTATTGATGAAATGAGGAATGCAGTCTCAGCCGAGATCTCTTCAAAAGCAAAGGCGGGTCACTATTCGTTACATAGCTGTGCCGGCGGAGTTTGAGCCACGAACAGAATAGCGCAAACCAAATTGGAATGTTTGGTATATGGTTCATGGGGTTTAACGTCCCAAAGCGACTCAGGCTATGAGGGACGCCGTAGTGAAGGGTTTCGGAAAATTAGACCACCTGGCGTTGCGCATGGGGTTGTGAACGTGCATTCACATAGCATAGTACACGGGCCTCTAAAATTTCGACTGTACCGAAATTGGACCGCGGCGGCGGAACAGAACCGACGCCTATGATGCGAAGCATATTACTAGAGCTACACTACAGCCCGTCGAGCGCGGCGGTGGAGCTACCATTGACCTTTAGCGTGACCACGTGACACCACGTGACAACATGACGTCACACCAGAGGAGAAATCGGCTGCCGGCTCGCGCGGTCGGCCGCGGCGGTGGAGGCTCCACATCAGAGGCGCAGCGGCTGACCACGTGACAACATGACGTCACAGCAGAGGAGAGATTGGCTGCCGGCTCGCGCGGTCGGCCGCGGCGGTGGAGGCTCCACATCAGAGGCGCTGCAGCTGACCACGTGACGCTACAGCAGCGGTATAAAGCTGAGCTTGCCTTGCTCTCCGGGCACTTACGAGGCGGCCAGGTGTTGGGATGCCGCCTAGAAACAGGGCTGATTTGAACGAGAAGCGAAAGCTTGAGTGTGCCACACAGACCGATGAACAGCGGGATGAACGTCTGGCTTCGCATCTGACTAGGCTTAACGTTAGCTAAGCCTCAGCCATTTTTTGGTCAGTAGTCAAGTGCCATAACCACTGAGCCAGTTGTATGCTTTAAAAACGTGCCGCCGTTGTCTGTTACACAGGTCACCTCTTTGAGATCTGATGTCCAAATCCAAAGTTCTTGTATTCCGCGTGCGGTAAGAACTACAATTGCGGGCATTCTGTGCGAGAACTTTGCCGCGCTCACAATCATTGTGGATTCGCTCCACTCTTCCAATCTCTCTGCATTTGACGTGCGTCCACCGCCCTACTCACCAGGAAGATATCGCAGAATCAGGAGCACAGATAGCAGCTTCAGTGCAGACGCGGTCCTAAATGTGGCGGCCTCTTTGAGACATTCTTGGTACCACGGCTTCTGGAACCTGGGGATAAAGGAATATGTTCCCCAGCCATGGTTCTCACCTGTGTGCGTGCCCGCAGCATTCAAAACAGACTAGCATAGATTAGACAATGAAATGTTACTATATGCTAGTTGAAACAAAACCCACGATGTCGATAAGGACACAGGAGGCAATGCTGTAAGGGTTCGTTATGGTCTCAGCGTACTGCATACTGTATTGCAAGACAGATGAACGCAGATACTGGAAGAGGCCGGAAGCATCCGAAAAAGCGCGAAATTGTCTCATATAGGTTAATACTTTTAGGGGACGTACAGCATTCGCAGCTGTATTAACACTTGGCTCGCAGGCGAATTCTATAGACTACTCCAATGGAAATGATGCGCCCGCTAAAAGCCACGGGCTCAGCACCGAAACCATCGCAAGGGGGCATCTAATTCGCACATGCTGCAGACTTCAGCACGCGCACATTGCGATAGACCTAATATTTTTTTTTTTACTTATCGTGACGCTTAGACTCAAGAAAAAGCTGCCATTAGATGGTTTAAAGGAAGACAGACGTAGAGAAAGATGGCTATGCCGAAAACAGATTAGTTTCAGAGAGATGCTCTCATAATTATGGCAGGTTAATATCCTGTCAAGAGCCAGGAAATATGTCCCAGGTATTCTCCACTGATTCCTGCTACCGACTTCTTGACCCATACTGTGTAGCTCTTGCCATGTGTTGGATCAACGAAACGTTGCTCACTATCGTAATGCCATACGTACGCATTTGGCAATGGCCTTTGACGACACACGTCCATTGCAGGCCGTCACAGGTACCGCACACCAGAGAGCACCACTGGCATTGGACACAAGGCGGCTGCAGGATTCTCCTCGCCTTGAGCCGACCGACAGCCTGTGGAAAGGGGATGCCCTGCTCTAGTTGAAATAGAAGGCGTTGCTTTTTCACGCATCTTTCATGCATTTCTATATGCAGTCACCTGGGAAAAGACGTATCTGTTTTTTTTTTGTTTTCTCTGCCTTTATTTCTTGCTAATGTCTGCATCAAAACGTATCGCAAACAAAATTCCTTTGGTGCATAGTTTACGGAGGTTTAACGTCCCAAAGCGACTCAGGCTATGAGGGACGCCGTAGTGGAGGGCTCCAGAAATTTCGGGCATCTGGGGTTCTTTAACGTACACTGACATCTCACAGTACGCGGGCCTCTAGAATATCGCGTCTAGGGGAATTCGACAGCCGTGGCCGGAATCGAACCCGCGTCTTTCCGGTGTGCAGCCGAGCGCAATAACTGAGCCAATGCGGCGGCTAGGGATACCTAGAAGAGAGAATATTCTACTGCCAAACATGTGAGTATGACAAGGCATATGGGGGAGTATAGGAAATGGCAATCATTAGATCGGAGTACTCTTGGTAGTCGGTACAATTAACACAGCTATGAGTACTTGCTGCATCAATGCTTTGTTCGTACGCGAAGTAAACAGTAGTTCATCTAAACTGACACTCCGATTACAACGTATGGCGCATATATCGAATTAGACGCATGCAGCAAGCCGTTTAATGCCCTCATTTTATCGCACTCCCAGTTTTAATACAAAGGCATTATATTGCTCATGAAGCGGAAAATATGGCAGTGTCATTCTCAACGTCCGGCATTGCGAAACCCCACATGAACCCATTACGACATCGGCATTGCGTAAATAAGACAAAAATGAAGAAAACGAAATCCCTCGGAAGTATGCTTCAAGCCCGAGCCAGCGCTGGCCACTTCATTAGAGCACTGCGTATTCAATGCAGCACGGCACCCCGCGGGATTAAACTGTCATTCTCTCGCGCTAAGGAACGCTGAGGAATTAGAAGGCACACAACCGTCCAGTCCTGAATTTCTACACTTAAATTTGCCTCTAAGAGGCTTCCAACTATGTCCGAGATGTCCTCCGCTACATTGTGCTACGGACAACCTGAAGCATGCCGTAACTATCGTTTGCGTCATCCAAGCGTTGCTGAATTTCGGAACGTCATACATACCGCTTCGCAACGTGGCCGTGCACTGCGCCCCTACTCGCCACTTGCCACCCTTTGAAGCGTCGCGCACACCTCGGGCACCAGAGAGCACAGCTGGCGGTTTTTTAGTGTTAGCTGTAGCAGTCGCTACGCCATCCCAAGGCCCACCAGCCTGCGAGAAGTGAATGCCCTTCTTAGCTCAGTGCACGACTTAAAAAGTCTGGCGTGAAGACATTGAGCAAACCAGCTGAAAATAGTTTCACAGGTTCATAGAGTTCTCTGCCGAAGCCTCGATTACGCAACTGTCCCCAGCAGCAGCGTAGGTAATCGGCCCAATATTGGAAACGCATTGGCAAATGCAGGTCCTGCGAAGGACCAGCGTGAAGCCGTCCATTTGTATTATTGGGCCGATTGCCTGTCAGTCTCCGGTCGGGTCAGAGAAAGCGGCACTTGCCTTGCGTCTACGTCTGCTTCATTTTGCCTTCATATTCGCGCCTATGCGTCGAAATAGTGACATCAACACAACATCGTTTTCCTCCTAGCCATATTCTCGTCTCCACGATAAACAGCGGCCGCAAGGATGCATGGATGGAAGACAGTAGTGTGCCCTTTGAAACAGAGTGGTGGCAATTACCGCCATGGTCGGCATTTTTTTCCCTTTTTTTTAAAATCTGTTTAAATTTAGCTTTCTCTTTCGATACGGTTCCCTGCACTTGTAACCTTATGTCAGCATTCTGCTTTTCAGCCACCAATCTGCCAATCGCGTTTGGCTAACTTCCACCGCACTTTTATTTACATGACCATTGTTATCTCTCAACCCTAGAGCCTCATGAAGAGTGGCTGCGCCTGCATCTGCATCCCGATGGATACCACCACGTCTCAGTATCAGGTGTTCAATTGCTTTTAGAGATCTACCACACACAGCACGTGTATCATCTTCTTCGTTATTTTTTTTTTGTAGCTGCGCGTTCTAAGACTCCCTGACCTAGCATCAAAGAGTAGGGCACTGCCTCTTGATTTATGATAGAACAATTCCTGCCAGGCAGAAAACTCACGCGTGCCATCCGGCGCATGTATTAGTCGCGTGCAGCGCCGTCTCCTCACCTCGTGCACCGCAGCTCTCTGGAAGATGCCGCGGATGCGCTGGCTGAGGTCGCATCTGTGGCGCTGCACTGCTGCGACGCTGCCCTGACGAAGACACTGTGGAATGCTCCGATAAGATGCGGTGCGCTCCAGACCCTGGGGCCACCAATGGCTTCCAAAGCCCCACTGGCTTCCAAGGAAGACATCGAGACTGGGGGAGACAAAGAAAGACGAGATCCCGGAAGGCAGTGGTTAGAGACTGTCATCTCGTTATGTATAACTTATTACAAGAGATCAACGGGATTGCAGGCTTTGCAGTCTAGTGTGCAGAGGTCCGAAGTGTGCGCGAAGCATGAACGATTAAGGAAAGGAAACGCTTTAAAAACAAGCAGCATAATCATTCTCTTTGTTAACTCGCTGAGTGGAAGCTCAAACGGACACTATGCAAAGCTGCAGCGCACAGAAGATACAGACGCAACAAGGAGCAAAAGCCAACCGTATAGTTTTAGGAAAGGCCACTTAAGTGTAAGGTTGGAATACATCTTTGAGGGCACAAGCCCCCGTCCATTGACGGGGCTGCAAAGGAACGGCCGCGAAAGCAAATACTTTGTTTCACTCGTCTTCCTTAGTCCTGCCTATACCGACGGAAGATTACGCTGCAAATACAACTTCTTCTCAAATCCACTTTCCTGCTGGAAACTCTAGAGACGATGCACGCTATCCGATTCATTTTCATCAAACCAGGCAGATACCATCAGAACGCCACGCGAAAGAGATCGCCGTATGGGGCAGAATGATGGGTGTCTGCTGTAGATTGGAAACGCTCATTTATTATTTTTATCTGCGAAAGTTTTTTTGAAAGCGCTCTCCTCACTAAAACAAAATTCACAGACAATCAATGCGACTCACGAGGCAGAATAGTAAGCGTTTTCTTTAGGCAAGCCCTGTACACACGATATCCAAAGAACTCTCGTACTTGGTGGTAGTGGCCACACTACACCTCTCCATCCCCGACCATTTTTTTCCCATTGCACTCATACTGCGCTGTTCTTTCCATTACTCCGTCCCCTCTGTTTCTCTGAGAGGCCTCACCTCCTCTCCACCTCCTATGCACACCCCACAAAGCGTCATCACACAACACCAGACACAAAGATTTTGCGCAAACGGCAGCAGTAATGTCAACGAGCTAAAATTTGGCAGTTGCCATATATGCCGAGGTTGTACTGGGGCTACAATCCTTCTCACAAGTTGCTCGCAGTTGAAAGGAAGTATACGAACGCGGGGTTCTGACTTTCAATGTTGGCTCTCGAACGTGTGAGAACAGCAAAATTTGCGAAAGGAGTCTCCTAGCAGCCGATGCTTTCACTCCACTGAGAAGTGGCGCGACGAAGTATATTTATTTTATTGATTTATTTAATCAAATACCCTAAGAGCCCACAGGGGGCATTACATGGCATACTAATACATATGATGTGCAAAACTAGTTAGGACGTTAGAGAGTGGTTGATTGATCTAGCATGCTGTTGGCGAAGTGGCTCAGACGATGCCCAAAAATTTGGGGCCCACTGGTTGGCCGAACCCCCACCCTTGGAAAAAAAAAACTGGCCCTGTCTTAGAAGTTGATTGTTCAGGTATGTAACGATATTATGTTCCAGAGGCAAAAATATATTTTTCGGTTTGTTTTTGCCAATTAGTCGCTTTTTATTTGCACTTTGTCTTTGACTTAAGATCCATCTTGTCTGGTCGTTCACCTGTGCTGATCACTAAGGTGCATCTTTCTCGGCTTGTTTTTTTTTAATCTGGATTGAGAGAATAAACACATGTCATTAGGCAACAACAGTTAGTTGCATGGAAAGCTTTTCTTTGCTGAAAGCGAAGCATTTTGGGAAAAACCCTGGCCGCGTTCTCTCGTTGGTCACGTGATTGAAGCAAGCAAAGGAATTGTGCAAGTCATGGTGGTTTTCGGGCTGACACTCACCTAGGGCCCTCGCTTTCCCCGCTTTCGTCGACGTGGTAAAGAGGAAGCGGGCCGCTGCTTCTGGCGACACCCACGGGATGGCAGCACTTCACTTGCTTCTGCTGCCTCTGCACCCAAGGGTTGTTGTCCACGAGGCGCCTCGCAACAAAAAAGGCGCCACTTTTTTGTTGTTGTTTTCTGGCGGGGGGGGAGGGGGGGGGGACGGGGTGAGTGTAGAGAAGGAAGCTGTGATCTCCGAGCGACACCAGGCCAAGGTAGTACGATCATTTCCGTCTGTTACCGCGTTCTGTGGGTCCAGTTCAGTGTCGAGCCTCGCGCTACATCAGCTGGGCGTAATATGATAGGAGGTGACTACTTTTAACGCGTAAGATATTTTCTTGTTAGGCTTGTTGGTAATTCATTGTAATTTAAAGGGGCCAAAAACCAGACACACACACGCATGTGACGCACAAGACAAGAGAACGGGACAGAGCGACAGAACGCGATAGCGTTAGGGAGTTCGCGTCGCAAAATGCCGTTGTCGTTGTCGGCGTCGTTGACCGTGGCGAACAATCCCCTCAAAATCCCCACAGTAGCAGCTGAGGAGGTAGGTGGGCCAGTTAGGTCACATGACCTTGTGGCGTCATCGCAACCTCCTCACCGCAGCAGGCGGCTTATGAATCGTCCCGAGAAGTTGCTGGGAACAGCAACCTTTATCACACACATGAACCTCCCATAGCACATTCCATCGCAGGCCACTGGCGCATCGTTTAACCGCTGCACCACTGTGCAAGGAGTGATTGTCTCTTCGGGGATTTTGTCCATTGCAAACTGCTCATCTGAATCTTCTAGAGGAAGAATGCAGCACCAAAACATCCAGCATCCTGTTGCTGTTTCTATCGTACACGCCAACTTGTTTCACAAAAATTACTCGCATTCACTGAATGTTGTAACAGTTATATGTGGAGTTTGGTAAGACATGTGGTAGCTTAAGGTCCCCACTCGGTTGACGCTACCAGGGACGCCGTATTAGGTGGCACCCGATAAACTCAGCCCGCCTGAGGTTCCCTGCATCGACATCACACAGCATGCTGGCATTGTTGCATTAGGCCAGCATAGAAATGCGAAGTAAGCAAGCCAACTTACGCAGTTCAGGACGGCCAAGGCGACTCAAGTATCCAGGCCCGCTTCATACAGGGCGCACATCCAAAACGCCGATGCGTACTGCAAAAAACATCCATGTACACCCATGAATGTTTCTCGCTATATACGACCATGCAACTAATGCGACAAGAAGCATTATTTAGCAGAAATTTCCCGAGTTTGATTGAAACACCACAACGATCTCTTGTTAAATGATTAATAGCACGACAGCACCAAGATCAGGAACAGACGCTGCATCAGGCGCGCACGTATACAGCATTGGTAAAGGATTGATAACAGAGCAAGAAAAATCGTTTGACACCACTTCGAATGTCTTACGTCAATTAGTTTGGCCTTAATAGAAGTTTGAAGCTTTCAAGTCACGGTTTCGAGAACCAAAGGCAATGAAGACCTAAGATATGCCATGCTTTGATTCGATTACTGATCTTGGGCTTCGTAACGCGCTGAATCATTTGATACCACTCCAAACATTCTACTCCATTGAGGTGGTACGCAATCTCTTTATCAATGGGAGCACCAAATGGTTTCGCTTTAATAATCTTGTGTTTCATACTAACTTGAACTTCAGTAATGATACCGTACGAGCAAACGCTCTAAAAGCGGTATTTGCCTCTTGTATATGTCTTCTGCATTTCGCTGGCATATTTGCGCCTATAATGCGTCAAAGCAGTGACATCAACGCGATAGTTTTCCTCCTAGCAATCTTAGCGTCTGCACGAAAAACAGCGGCTGCAAGCAGGACAGTCACGCGCGCCACTCTGCGGCACATGTATTAGACGCGAGCCGCACCGCCTCCTCACCTCCTGCACCGCAGCTGTCTGGAGCTGGCTGTGGATGCGCTGCTTGAGGTCGCATCCGCCGAAGTGATGCGCTGCTCTGCCGTGACGAAGTCGGTGTAGACTGAAGGGAGTCTAACGCTTCACAGGGGCACTGGGGGCCACCATTGGCTTCCAAGGAAGACACCCAGACTGGCGGAGAGAAAGACGAAATTACGCAAGGCTGCGGTTAGAGAATGTCATTTCGCTATGTATAACATAATGAGAGATATCGACGGGACTGCGGGTTCTACAGTCTGGTGCGCAGAGGTTCGAAGTCTGCGCGAAGCATGAACGATTAAAAAAGGAAACTCTTTCAATACAAGCCGCATAGTCATTCTGTTTGCGAACTCGCTGAGTGGAAGCTCAAATCGACACCCTGCAAAGCTGCAGCGCATAGAAGATACAGAAGAAACAGGGAGCAAAACCCAATTGTCTCGTTATAGGAAAGGCCACTTAAGTGCAAGGTTTGAATATCTCTTTGTGGGCAGAAAATCAGAGTGCCCATGGAGTAACAATGACAAAGAAAGAGGTACGAAAGAGGTACGCCTGTTAGTCTCCTCATAATGCAAGCCTAGTTCAGTTATTGAATCACATGAATAAGCGTTCTTTCCAAAAACATAAAAAAGTGAAATAATTATGAGCACTATTTTACTGGCGCAAGGCAACCGTCGGTCCAAAGAGTACCATGTTTTAACTAACGTTGTTTGCCGGAGGTGGGTGCCAAACACTCCTTTCCCGAAGCACATGCCTAGCTTTCCTGGACACTGAGTAATAAATAAGGAGGGTCATCTGATGTACGCGACGAGATACTGAGTCCCGAACATTGTGATCACCATTCCTTCTTTCTTTTAGCTGAAAAACCTGACCAAAGAAATGGGCGGTGCGCTCGATATATCGAAGGCTGCGGGAAAGCATTGGGATGTACCGAAATTTTGATATTCCCGCCGTGATTTTCACCGTTCAGCGCCATGTGGCGTGTGGTAGCAGCCGTGCAAACTAAAAGCGCTTGTCCAAATTTCCTGGGCTTGTTCGACCCCAGATAAAGCTGAACGTTTGGTCTAGGTGAACCCTTCTAACCTTTAGAAAGCCGGTGGGCACAAGGCGGCCACCCGGAGGCAACGGTTAACGAAACACCACGCTACTCGCAAACAATGTGGATTCTGTAACCGCTAGGTGAGGGCGGAGATATTTTCAAAAAATAAATTAATGTTTGGGCCATCTGCAACAAATATTTTCGCCGCGTAAAAATACTCTTCTAGTTATATCTCGGAGAAATAAATAAGAACAAGAGAGGGCATTTCTAATAAAATTACTTATAAAAGGGAACCCTCGGAACCGTGATTCGTGCACAAGCCTAAAAAATTTCGCCTCTATCGAAATTCGACTGCCGCGGCCGGGGTCGCACCCGAGTCTTTCGGGTCAGATAGCACTTAAAAGTCTGCTTAAGAGTGGAAATACGAAAGCCTTTCCCTGTCCACTTTTTCGCCCTCCAATTTTGCCTTTTTGGTATTTTCTGTTTTATATTATTTGTTTTGTATTATTTTCTTTATTTTATTTTTCCCGATTTTAAATATGTTTACTATTTTTGTTCATAGTAGTGCTTTTTATTATTTCTGCGGACGAAACTCACGAGCTAAGAAAGGACTATTTAGCCAGTTGGATTGTTATGTGGCTAGTGTTGGATTGTCCACGAATCTGCCTTGTCGGACGAACGCCACTCTTGAGCCAAGAAAGGTTTTCACCTTGAAAGCCTTGTAGCGAATGAGTCCGTTTAGGCAATTTTCTCTGAGAGCAAAGCAAATCGTTCCAGTGGAACAAGCGGAAGGTGGCGCCAGTGTGGTCTACTCGGAAAAGGCGATAGGTGGGAAGACGGCAGAGACCTTCCGAATTGAGTCGATACACGGCGCGAGAAGAGCTCGAACCCGAATAGGGTCACAAGTCAACCAGTAAGGCTCTCTAGAGGATTTAGTTCCCCTAAGGCAGCAGAAAGGTCCCAAGGAATCAGTTAAAACGAATTTGGCACTGACTCGTGCAGCGATCTCTTCGACGCTTGCCTTATCGCTGTGAAGTGCTATGCCACTGAAATGCACCTGGAGAGCAGTAGCATCGTGGGTACCAGCTTACCGAGGGGCTTGGCGGGTAAGTCCTCGCTGAAACCAGACAGCACCGCTGGCGGCGACCACAAGCAGGTCGTGAAAATTTTTGCCAGGGAGTCTGCAGTAAAAGAACCACCTGTTCAGTTCAGCCGATACGGAAGAAGCTAAGGGCCATGAAAACGATTGAATGCATGGGGGCATTTTAGTTTCTCTCTTGGCTATATTCAATAACATGATCATCATCAGCCTGACTACACCCACTGCAGGGCAAAGACCTCCTCTCCCATGTTTCTCCAATTAAACCCGTCTTTTGCCAGTGGCGGCCACCCTATCACCGCAAATTTCTTAATCTCATCCGCCCTCCTAACTTTCTTGCGCCCCCTGCTATTCTTGATTTCTCTTCGGAAAAAGGACGAACACACAGGACGAAGCGCTTCGTCCTGTGTGTTCGTCCTTTTTCCGAGTCCACTCTGTTACCCTTAAGCACTTGCGGTTGTCTTGCCTTCGCACTACATGCCTTGCCCATGCCCATTTTTTCTTCTTGATTTCGACTAGGGCGTCATTAACCCCCGCGTTTGTTCCCTCACCCACTCCGGCCCCTTGCGACCTATGATTTTTCTTTCCATAGCTCGAAATTCAGTGACTGCTTCGCTTGGCTTTAGCGATTGTTTGAAGTGGGACACAGCATCAATCCCTGCAATTGAGGATTGGCAACCAGAAGGCCACGCCTCATGATAAACTTGCGTCGCATTCGCACTTCGCACACTCACTTAAGGAACGCATGACTTCGCCTGCATTGCGTGCATTTACAAATGCAGACAGACAGCATTCGCGCTACCTCGCGGTGTGTGATTGACACGAAAGCGACCCCTGGACCCTCACCATTTTATGGGCTTGTTCCTTGGTGCGCAGGTGACTTCTCCAGGCGGCTGCTGGAGGGTGCGGAGGCGATCTGGCCACGCTGTGGCTTCCGAGAAGGGCGCCCAGTCTGGGTGAGAGAAGACAAGCGAAAGACAATAAGCGCAGAAAAAGATCGGCTTAGATATAACTCCGCTTATGAATCGGCTCATACAAGGATGCAAAAATGAAGTTAAGGCACCGGTGTGCGCCCAGCAGACCGAAATAATAATTGGTGGCATGTCTAGCCAGAATATCGCGCTGGTGCTTTTCTTCCTTGAATGAACGCGCTGTTTGGATTCGAACGCAATCGCTACGTGGTGAATCCGGTACATCATTTCAAAGATCAGTTGGTTTGAAACGCAGCGAACCGCTTTGAGCTGCTTTAGTCAAGCCAATTCAGGGCTGTACATGCAAATATAAATTGTATACTCTAGGAGTCCATACCTTTCTTTTAGTCCAAAAATTTAAATTGTCGTCGTTATGTTACCCGTCTGTATGCTTACGATGTTAATGATGAACTCGGGATGTATATTAAAAGCGTTTCATGCAAAGCACTACGTTACTCCGGGGATAGAATGATTGTTTTGTGCAGGATTACCCATGCACTGTATTCGTCGCAGCAGGCGTAGGCAGATGCGGGAGAGCTAAATTGGTGCGCCTTAACAGGCAGCATAGTAGCTGCACAGTGATGTGAAAATGAGTTCGTTTTCCGAGACTGCACCTCACAGATTTTTCAACTAAACTCGGCCCGCTGTAGCCATGTTAAGTGCACAGACTCGAGAAGAGAAAAAAACCAGACAGCCCCACTCAAGAACATTATCGCCATGATAGCAATCTTTGTGATTGTCACAGACAGTGTGCGATAAAATGTTGCCGTAAAAAAAATTTGATTCATGAGGTGCAATTAGTTATTTAGAAGCGAAAAAACACACTTAGACGTCAAAATACCTATGGACGTCGATATAGTACATGGTCGTCAGAACAGCCTCGGATGTCGATCAAGTATGAGGACGTTTTTCTTTCGCATTACTCCAATGCGGGTAGCCGCAATGATTTGAGAGTTTTTTTGCGAACAAATTCCATGAGTACCTGACAAACACATTTCAGCATGATGTTTTCTCATCTTTCTAGCAATAATGGTGAAGATATGCAGCATCTTCTTGCCCTTAGACACCTGTTCCCTTCCCACTTCGTCGAAAGTCAAAGTGTTGCCCCCTTTGCTATCTCTTATTAAACACTTAAAGAACAAGCTCTGTATGATGAGTTTTGACGCTAGAATTCACGAAATGGGAAATGCAGTCTCAGCAGATGTAGTCAAAAGTAAAGGGGGATCACTAGTCTTCAGGTATAGCCGTGCCCGCCGTGTTTGAGCCACCAACGAAATGGCGCAAACTGAATTGGAACATTTGGTTTATGGTTTGTGGGGGTTTAACTTGCCAAACCGACAGGCTATGAGGGACTACGTAAATACGGGCTCCGGAATTTCGACCACCTGAGTTGCGCACGGGGTCGTGAGAACGTGCACAAACATCGCACGGTACACGGGCCTCTAGAATTTCGTCTCTATCGAAATTCAAATTTCATAGGCTGTGCGCTAAAAAGACGTTCACAGCAAAACGTATAGAGACGACAGCAAAGAAGCGCATTGGACCGCCGCGGATAGAACCCGCGCCTTTTGGGTCAGCAGCCGAGCGCCATAACCGCTGAGCCAGTTCCATGCCTTAAGAACATGTATGTCACCGGTGTTTGTTAGGCAGATCATCTTTTTGAGATCGCCGTCCAAATTCAAAGTTTGTATTCAGCGTGCGCTGAGAAGTACACCTGCGGGCATTCTCTGCGAGAACTTCGGAACCTCACAGTCACGGTGGAATCTGTGCATTTAATCTGCGCCCACCGGCGTACTCACGCGGAAGACATCGCAGAATTTGGAGCACAAATGGGGGCTTCAGCGCCGACGTGGTCCATCACGTGACGGCCTCTTTGCAGACATCCTTGGAACCACGCCTACAGGAACCCTGAGGATAAAGGAATGATGGACCTCAGTCACGGTTCTCCACTGCAGGCGTACCCGCAGCATTCATAACAGGTTAGCATAGATTAGATAACGAAACCCACTAAGTTGATAAGGACACAGCAGGCAATGCTGTAATGGTCCGTAATTGTCTACCGCAGCACACTGAATACCGTATTTCAGGACAGATGCACGCAGGTACCGGAAAGGAGCATCGGAAAAGGTGAGAAGTTGTCTGATCTAGGCTGATACTTTTAGGGGACGTACAGCATTGGCTGCTGCATTAATACTTGGCTCGCATGCGAATTCTATACACTACTCCAATGGAAATGATACGCCCGCTATAAGCCACGGGCTCCGCACCGAATCCGTTTTTTTTTTTTTCACTAATCGTGACGCTTAGACTCAAGAAAAAGCTGGCAGTAGATGCTTTAAGGGAAGAGAGACGAAGAGGATGATGGCTATGCCGGAAAGAGATTATTTTCAGAGATCCGCTCTGATAATTATGGCACGTTAATTTCCAACCAAGAGCCAGGAAATATGGCCCGGTACTCTCTACTGATTCCTCCTACCGACTTCTTGACGCATGCTGCAAGTCTTGCCAAGTGTTGGATCAGCGAAACGTTGCTGACTATCGGAATGCCATACGTACGCATTTGTCGATGGCCTTTGACGACACACGTCCATTGCAGGCCGTCAGAGGTACCGGACACCAGAGAGCACCGCTGGCATTGGACACAAGGCGGCTGCAGGTATCCCCGCCTTGAGCCGACCGACAGCCTGTGGAAACCGGATGCCCTCCGCTAGTTGAAATAGAAGGCGCTTTTTCACGCATCTTTCATGCATTTCTATATGCAATCACCTGAGAAAAGCCGTATTTGTTTTTTTGGCTTCTCTTCCTTTAATTCTTGCTAATGTCTGCACCTAAACGCATCGCAAGAAAAATTGCTTTGGTATATAGTTTACGGAGGTTTAACGTCCCAAAGTGACTCAGGCTGTGAGAGACGCCGTAGTGGAGGGCTCCAGAAATTTCGAGCATCTGGGGTTCTTTAACGTACACTGACATCTCACGGTACACGGGGCTCTATAATAGAATATCGCCTCTAGCGGAATTCGACACCCGCGGCCGGAATCGAACCCGCGTCTTTCCGGTTTGCAGCCGAGCGCAAGGCCACTGCGGTGGCTGGGGATCCCTAGAAGAGAGAATAGTCTATCGCCGAACATGTGAGTATGACAAGGCATATGGGGCAGTATTGGGAATGGCAATCATTAGGTCGGACTACTCTTGGAGTCTAGTCGGTACGATGAACACAGCTATGAGTACTTGTTGCATCAGTGCTTTGTTCGTACGCGAAGTAAACAGTAGTTAATCTGAGCTGACACTCCGTTAACAACGTATGGCGCATAGACCGAATTAGACGCATGCAGCAAGCCCTTTAATGCGCTCCTTTTATCGCACTGCCAGTTTTAATACAAAGGCATTATATTGCTCATGAAGCGGAAATTATGGCAGTGTCATTCTCAACGTCCGACATTGCGAAACCCCGTATGACCTCATTACGTCATCGGTAGTCCCTAAATAATGAGGAAAATAAAGAAAACGAAATCACCCGTGTAAGGGATCGGCAGTGTACGTGGGGTCATTGGAACGCGGCTAGGGGCGCTCAAAGCGGAGCGTCTCCTTCCTTGGAACGCGGCTGATCGCGAACGCGCCGGGAACTACGGGTGTCCCCCGCCCCACGGTACCGTTTCGCGCACGTGCTGGCGCGAAAGTGTATTTGTCTGTTTTTCACTTTTATTGTGCAATGGAAAGGGCGTTTTGCCCTACGGAAGCTGGAGGGCTGGCCATGCTCTCGGTAAACCAATCATGTGAGCAGTGTAACATGATTGGTTGCTACGAAACGTGGGCCGGGCCTTTAGGTCTTTAAAACCAGACCCCGGAGCCTGAAGAGGGGTTCTGCGCTAAGGTGAGATGCTACGCATCTTCGGCCACGCCGAGTAGGGGCCTCCCCTAGTATTAGCCAGTTCCACCTTTTTGTTGTTTGTCTTTTTGCCGTTGTACCTAACTTGTATATTCTGTAAATATTTGTACATAAATCTTCAGTGATTCCCTTTCTTTTATCCCTGCGTCTCGACTCATCGAGAGAACGTCTCTGACGGGGCACCCCTGGTGCGAAGAAAGAAGCTTCAGTCTTCCAGTTGGAACAAACCGTCTCTGACGGGGCACCTGCACCTCTGGTGCGAGGAAGACAAGGAACCTGTGATCTTTACTCCCCGGATGTGTGCCTGGAACCCAAGCCAGCGCTGGCCACTTCATTAGAGCACTGCGTATTCAATGCAGCACGGCACCCCGCGGGATTAAATTGCCATTCTTTCGTGCTAAGGAACGCTGAGGAATTACAGGGCACACAACCGTCCAGTCCCGAATTTCTACATTCTACACTCAAAGTTGCCTGAAGAGGCTTCTAAGTATGTTCGAGGTGTCCTCCGCTACTTTGTGCTACCGCCAACCTGAAGCATGCCGTAACTATCGTTTGCGTCATCCAAGCGTTTCTGAATTTCGGAACGCCATATGTACCGCCTCGCGACGTGGATGTGCAGAGGAGCAGCCGGCGCTGCGCCCCTACGCCTCACTTGTCACCCTTTGAAGCGTCGCGCACACCTGGGGCACACCAGAGAGCACAGCTGGCGGTTTTTTTAATGTTGGTGGTAGCAGCCCCTTCTTCATCCCAAGCTCCACCAGCCTGCGAGAAGTGTATGCCCTTGAATGCCCTTGTATGCCTGTGAAAGGCCTGGCGTGAGGTCATTGAGCAAACGAGCTGAAAATAGTTGGAGCAGCTGAAAGAGTTCTCGGCCGAAGCCTCGCTTACGCAAATCTCCCAAGCCGCTGAGGTAATCTGCCAAATATTGGGAACGTATTGGCAAATACCGGCCTACAACGGACCAGGGTGAAGCCGTCCATTTACAATAATAGGCCGCTTAACTGTCCTTTTCGGGATTTCACACCTGTCTCCACTTGGGTTAGAAAAAGTGGCATTCGACTTGTGTCTACGTCTGCTTTATTTTGCCTTCATATCTGCGCCTATAATGCACCAAAAGAGAGACATCAGCACGAGATAGTTTTCCTCCTAGCATGTATTAAGGCGAAAGCCTTTAATGCCTCATACTGTCGTTAGCAGACGCGTCGGCAGCCGTGTCGGCAGATTTGTCCGCCTTTCGGCGTCACTGCTTAAAAAGAAACTGCGCCGAGAGTGGAAACCAATCGAACGAGGGCCTTTGGCATTTGAAGCGGAGACGCTAGCACTCCGCCACGAAGGCTCAAGGTTTCACCATGAATAAAGGCGCATCTAGTGAATGCATGGGTTTCATAAATAAAATAAAAGGAATAAAATCAAGAAAAGAAAAAATAAAAACAAAAATTAGAAAATATAGAAAAATAAAAATAAAAAAGGTATGCAAATAAAAATAAGACAACAAAAATAAGAGAAGAACCAAAAATAAAAAAGAACGAAATATGGAAAATAAAAAGTAATTAAAAACGAGCAGTGCGCCAAGAAACGCTTTCGCCTTGCAGCACTTTAGGGAGCCAAAGTGCCCCCTGAATGTTTTTAGTCACGAGCAGAACCGTCCCCTTACCCTGTGCACCGCGGCTGTCTGGAAGTTGCCAGTGCATGCACAGGCGGAGGTCGCAACCGTGGCGCCGCGCTGCTGCGACGCTGCCGTGACGAAGCCAGAGTGGGGTCCTCCAATAAGATTCGGAGCGAACCTTACACTGGGCCACCATTGGCTTCCAAAGAAGACACCCAGACTGGAGGAGACAAAGACGAGATTTTGGAAGTGAGTGGTTAGAGACTCATTTCGCCATGTATAACATAATATTGCAGGCTCCGCAGTCTGATGTGCAGAGGTTAGAAGTGCGCGCGAAGCATGAACGATTACAAAGGGAAACCCTTTCCAAACAATCAGCATGCATGCTCATTATTTTTTTGAACTCGCTGTGTAGAAGGTCAAATGGACATCCTGCAAAGCTGCAGCGCATAGAAGGTACAACAAAACAAGGAGCAAAATCTAACCGTCTCGAAAAGCCCACGGAAGTGGACTCTGAAGTATAAGGTTGGAATATCTCTTGGGGGGCAGGAAGTCAGAGTGCCCACGAAGTAACAACGACAGAGAAAGTAATGCGCTGATATGACACTTCAAAATACAATGCTATATAATTTACTGAATCATATGAATAACGTTCTTTCCAAAAGCATAAAAAGTAAAATAATTATGAGAATTACTTCACTTTAGAGCGCCATGTTTAAGTAACGTTCTCTGGTATGGCGGAGGTGGGGGTCAGACAACCCTTTTCCCGAAGGACATCCCCAGCTTTCCCCCACACACAGCATGAAGCGCCACCTGTTGTCCGCTAGGAGATACTTTAAATCTCCCACTTCGAAAAAGCTCCAGTGCCGAACATGGTGATTACCACTGTGGAGTCTTCCTTCTAGCTGCAAAATATGGCCTACGAATGGTTGGTGCGCTCAAGGCAACTATTTCGAAGGCAACGGGAAAGCAATGGGATGTACAGAAAGTTCAAAATTACCGCCGTGATTTTCGCCGTTCAGCGCCACGCGGCATGTGGTGGGAGCCGCGAAAACTAAAAGCGCTTGTACAGATTTCCTCGGCTTGTTAGACCCCAGAGAAAACTGAGATCTAGGTCAGGGTGAACCCCTCTAACCACTGGAGGTGGGCTCCAGGCTAGCACCGGGAGACAATTGTTAGCGAAACATCACACTTCCCGCATACTATGTGGTTACTGTAACCACTAGGACACGGCGGCGATGTTTTCAAAAAATTTATATTCTGGCCATCTACCACAAATATCTTCGAGACCCTTCGAAAACAAGAGAGAGAGAGAGACTCTTTAATGAAAAACAGAGAATTTAGCCGGCGTTTCAATATCGCTGGCATGCTACTCTGCGTAGGGAGGGGAATTTGGGAGATAAAGACTGAAGGAGAGCAGCGTGGAAGAGGCGAAAGAAAAAAATAACGAAGATAAAATGCGGCCATGAAATGGGTACTAAGGATGCAATGGCGAGTATTGATGTCGAAAACAAGACAGGACATTTGTAAAAGCAGTGTGTGTGCCAGAAACCTAACAGAGTTGGATTTTTTCCGACCCAGAGCTCAAAAAAACGGCGGCCATTTCGAAGTGCCAGAAATGACTTATAAACGGGAACCCTCGGAACCACCGGGCCAATGAAATTGACCTTTGCAGGCCCGCTACTACACGTTGAAACCATACGCGTCAACGCCGATTGGATACGAACGCCCGCGAATGCGAATAACTTCCGCTTCGCGTAATCTGCCTCTGTCCTGCTTACACCGAGGTTGCGCTGCAAATTAAACTTTTGCCACTATCCGCTTTTCTGCCGCAGTCGCTGCAGAAGATGCGGACTTTCCGACTAACGTTCATCGAATGAGGCAGACCCCATCTGAAGGCCACGTTAAAGAAACGGTATCGCCACATGCGGCCCATTGTTCAGTGTCTGCTGTACTTTGGAAACGCTCAGTTTTTAATTCGAGAGTATTATATGGCTCTGTCTCGTCAGCAAAAAGTGCCCGCGAATTTTCCGCGAATGTAACTGTGACAGATAGTGTGTGATAAAATGTTGCCGTGGGAAAAATTCAGTTGATGAGGTGTAATAATTGAATTAAATGCGAAAAAATACTCATACAAGTCAAAATAGCTATGGACGTCGATATAGTACACGGACGTCACAATAGCCACGGACGTCGATACAGTATCTGTACCTTTTGCTTTAGCATTGCTCCAATCCGGTCGCCGCAGTGATTTCAAATTTTTTCACGAACAAACTCCGCGAGTACCTGCCAAACGCAGTCCACCCTGTTCTTTTATCAGCTTTCCTGCTATAAGGGTGAATATCTGCGGTAGCTTCTTGACCTTACACGCCTGTTTTCTTCCCACCTCGTCAAGTCGTAAAGTGTTGAACTCTTTTCTCAAACTTATTAAGCATTTGAAGCAGAAGCTCTGTAGGATGCACTGCGCCGCTACAATTACTGATGAAATGGGAAATACACTCTCAGCAGAGATGTCAGAAGGAAAGGCGGGTCACTTGCCATGAGCCGCGCCCGTCGAGTTTGATCCACCAACGGAATAATTGGAGCTTTGTTTGTGGTTTACGGGGGTTTTAACGTCCCAAAGAGACTCCTGCTATGAGGGACGCCGTAGTGAAGGGCTGCGGAAACCTCGACCAGGTGGGGTTGTTGTGACATATAGTGTGTTATAAAATATGGCTGTGGGAAATAATCAGAACAGAGCATCGGGCCAGTTGGTGAGGATTCATACTTGGCAGCGCAAAAAACGAAACAGCACCAAAGCCAACGAGGAGACAACGCAGGCGTAGGTGCGAAAAATTGCTGATGTGGTGTAGTTAGTTAATTAAACGCTAAAAAAACACGAAAAACTACGCTTAGACGTCAAAATGGCCAAGGACGTCGATATAGTACATGGACGTCAGAACAGGCACGGACATCGATATAGAATGTGGGCGTTTTGCTTTCGCACTGCTCTAATGCGGGTCGCCGTAGTGATCAAGTTTTTCACGCAACAGCTAGAAGGAATGCAAACTGGCCACTTACCGATGCAGTCTCGATAGGATGCTATCCGAAGCCATCTGGAAAGCGCCGCGACATCCAGAGCCACCTGGAATGCAGGCATAGAGATTGTTGCGACAACGAAGGAAGAATTTGTGTAAGAACAATGATATTTGCCCTCATCTGAGGTGAATAAGCCACAGCTACATCTGAAGCACCAATTTGCACCAATTTGAACCTAATGAATAGCGAAATGCAATGCCTCATCGGACCTAGTACACGCACACATTGTATTGGTGGCGCAACCTTCCATGGTCTGCCACCATGGCCCTTCCGAAAAAATTGCAGGTTTGCCGTAAGTCTGCTTAAGAGCGGAAATTCGAAAGCCTTTCCCTGTCCTCTCTTTCTCCCTCTCCCATGTACTGTGCGATGTAAGCGCACGTGAAAGAACCCCAGGTGGTCGAAATTTCCTGAGCCCTTTGCTAGGGCGTCCCTCATCGCCTGAGTCGCATTGGGACGTTCAGAACCTCATAGCTTGAGTCGCTATGGGACGTTAAGAGTCCACAGACCATAAGCCATCATCTTCTCCTTCCATTTATTTGTTCGCTTTTTATTTTTTATTCTATTCTGTGTTTTGTACTACTTTGGTTTCAATTTTTTTGCTTAGATTTATTTTTTATTTCTTTTTACTTTTGCGGACGCCACAGATGAGCCAAGAAAGGACTGTTTAGGCAGTAGGATTGCTATGTGGCTAGTGTTGGATTGGCTAAGGATCTGTCTTGCCGGACGAACGGCAAGACATGAGCCAAGAAAGGCTTTCACCTTAGAATTATTTTAGCGAGTGAGTCCGGTCAGGCAATTTTTCTCTGGGCGCGGGCGTCAAATCGGACCACTGGAACATGTGGAGGGAGGCGGAAAAAGTCGGGTGGTCAGCTGTTGTCACACCAGTAGCCTGGGAAACTTATTAGCGCGTACCGCATTGAACGTGTACTTAACGGAGGATACTTTAAAGAATAGTGACCCGGATTTAAACTGCGCAGGCATATTGGCCTACTCGGAAAAGGTTTTAGGGGGCGAGCCGGCAGATAGCTTCCAAACTGGGTCGTAACACGTCGCGATAGTTCGACACGAATAGGGTCACTAGTCATCGTTTACCCAAGGTAGAATAAAGAGACCAACAAAACAAATTCGGCACTCACTCGTGGAACGATGGCCCCGACGCTTGCCTTTACGCTGTCCGAGTGCTGTGCCACTGAAATGCACCTGGAAAGTATAAACGAACAACATGGGTATCAGCTTACAGGGGGCTTTGACAGGTAAGCCCTCGCCGAAACAAGAGAGCACCGCTGGCAGTCACCATTAGCAGGTCGTGCAGAGTCGCCAACAAACAGTCTGCGGTGAAAGAATGCCCTGTTCAGTTCAGCCGACATGGAAAAAGCCAGGGGCCATGAAACCGAATGAATGCATGCAGCCATCTTAGTATCTCTCTCGCCGATGTTCAATGACTCATCAGTAGCCTGACTACACCCACTGAAGGGCAAAGGCCTCTCCAATATCTCTCCAATTAATTAACCCTGTCCTTTGCCAGCTGCACCTGCCATGTCCCCGCAAACTTCTTAATCTCATCTGTCCAGCTAACTTTCTACCGCCCCCTGCTACGATGGCCTTCTCTTGGAATCCACTCCGTTACTCTTAAGGACTTGCGGTTGTCTTGCCTTCGCATTACATGCCCTGAGCAAGTCCATTTCTTCCTCTTTATTTCGCCCATGATGTCATTAACCCGCGTTTATTCCCTCACCCACTCCGCCCGCTTGCGGTCTGTTAAGTGGCACCTATCATTTTTGTTTCCATGGCTAAAAATTCGAAGCAACTGCTCTGAATTCAGTAACTGCTTCGCTTGGCTTCAGCGACTGTTGGAAGTGGGACACAGCCTCAATCCCTGCAATTCAGGTTTAGCAACCGGAAGGCTAGAAGCTGCCATGCCTTATGATAAAATTGCATCGTCGTCGCACTTCGCACGCTCATTTGAGGAATCCATGACTTCGCCCGTATAACGTGTAATTACAAATGCGGACCGACGGAGTTCGCGCCATCTCATAGTGTGTTGGTGACACGAAAGCGACCCCTCGGATCCTCACCTTTTCTGGGCTTTGCTTCTGTGTGCACATGTGGCTTCTCCAGGCGGCTGCTGGATGGTGCGAAGGCGATCTTGAAACGCTTTGGCTTCCGAGAAGGGCACCCAGTCTGGGTGAGAGGAGATATACGAAAGATAATAAACGCAGGAAAATACAGGCACGAAACAGGGACAGAACTCCCCCTATTAATCGGCTGATATACGGATGCAAAAGTGCAGTCTAGCGACCCGTCCGCTTGATAGCAGATCGCGATAACCAGTGCGGTAGCGCTTTCCTTGCTTTAATGGAAACGTAGTTTCGTCCGAACGCAATCGCTGTCTGATGAATCTGGTACCTTTTTTTAAAGCGGTGTTGGTTTGCTACGAAGAGAACCGCTGGAGCTGCTTTTCGACAAGCCAATTGAGGGCGGTACATACAAATATAAATTGCATACTTTATGATTGTATACCTTAGTTTTAGTCTAAAAATTCATAGTGACGTTTGTATGTGCTACCAGTCTGTATGCTTGCGCTTGCGATCCTAATCAACTCAGGGAGCAGACTGCTTTTTTGAAAGCGTTTCGCGCAAGCAGTATGTGAGTACGGAGACAACGATTGTCCCTATTTTGTGCAGGATTACCCGAGCACTGTATTCGTCGCCGCAGACGCAGGGAGATGCGGGAGACCTAAATTGGTGCGCCTCAGTAAGTGGTACAATAGCTGCCCAGGGAAGCGATACCGGGTGCGTTTTGCAAGGCTGCAGCTCGTAGATTTTTCGTAGTGGCGGACGGCGGCGGCTATGCGTTTCGGCTTGGGCGTTGGGGAGAAATGGCGCCAGGAACGCGCACAGCTAGGCTGAGCTGGTTACGAGGGACAACGGCGACGCCTCGAAACGCATGAGCTTGCGCGAAAGAGCTGCGCTCTGAAACACTGTGTCAACCTTCGCTACCAATACTACGGCAGCAGGCACACGGTCAACTGCCTCTCGCTGGTCACGTGATGACACGTTATCGTGAGTTATTGGCATCATGTGACCTTATGTTGGCTGTCTATGCCACGGAATCGTCCGTTTAACAGTTCTTGCTGCAAAGTTCCCAACATGGTATGTGAAGACAAGAGCTGCATGCTACGAAGAGTCTTCAAGGGGAAACTTTTCTTCGTTATCCTCACTGTGGCGCAGATTGGTTTATTGGGACTTAACGTCCCAGGGCAACTCAGGCTATGAGGGACGCCGTAGTGAAGGGCTCCGGAAATTTCGACCACCTGGGGTTCTTTAACGTGCACTGACATCGCACATTACACGGGCCTCTAGAATTACGCCTCCATCGAAATTCCGCCGCCGCGGCCGGGATCGAACCCGCGTCCTTCGGGACAGTAGCCGAGCGCCATGAGCTCTGAGCCACCGCGGTGGGGCCAAAAAAAAGTCAGAGTAGGTTTAGGTTGAGGTTTATGGAGGCTTAAAGTCATAAAGCGACTCAGGCTATGACGGACACCGTAGGAAGTGAAGGGCTCCATAGATTTCGACCACATGGGGTTCTTTAATGCGCACTGACTTCGCACAGTACACAGGCGGGTGCGATAGTAAGAAAGGATAGGGGTAGGGCGGCAATATACACTATGTGCAGTGTTGGGGGTTCTGGAAAGGATATGCCGACGTCTCTCGTCGGTCCTGAAAGGCACTCTGCCACATCATCTAATCCTGAAGCTGTGGTAAGAATGTTGCAGGGAGCCTAAGGGGTTCCTTCACTACTTTCAGAATATTCTGCAATGGGAAAATTGCTAAGATCATAAATATTCGAATAAGATTGCGCTGAAAATCTTACAACACAAAAGAGACAATTCCCCACTTGTGTTTGCGATACACACTTATCTTTTCACTATCCTCGACGATACCACATTAGCTCTCATCAAAAGTCACTCATGCGTCCGCGTAGTGTGAGGAAGGCTGCGACGATGATGGCAGCAACTTGCAGCCACTCAGACGCTTACTCGAAGCGCACGAATGGAGCCGTGTACAAACCACGTGCTTACCGATTCTGGTGTGGACTATATGCTGGGTAGCTTGGTGGTGTCAGTTATCCTGCAGCAGCGGGCAGGCCGCTTGTAGCACCCACGTGACGACCGCACAGCCGACGCATACACCCTCTTCTTCTGTACCCAGGGTCAGGCCGATACGGTCTGTTGCTGCCGCTAACGTACAAAGTCACTACGTCAGTATTCCGGTTATTCGGTACCAAGCTTGTAGAGGCAATGTACAGGCGGCTCCAGAAGTTCTGGGAACGAGGGAAAAAATAAAAAGAGCTGAATTTTCTAACTACCTAGGTAGCGGGGATTAGAGAAAGTGAGTGCCTTGACAACAACAGCGCGGTCGGAGCACGGACAAGAAAGATTGACACAAACACAGGCGCTGACTGACAGCCCGGTTTATTGTCTTCAACTGGCTTATATCGGCCCAGTCCGGTGACAATCTCGTTGCTGCGTAGCCTTGCCTCGAGTCATTGGCATGCTCATGAGCGCTTAGAAAAATCAACTCTTTTTTAAGGTGTACAGATGGCTTGCTGACACATTTATCTGATAATCTTGCTATTGCTTGAGCTTCTGCTGTCACCCTTGCGGTGGTGTCGCGGCACTTGAGTAGAATGGCCGTTTTTTTCAAAGGCCGATGTGCAGTTTTAAAGATAAAGCGTTAAGGGCCCCGTGTCCCAGAAAAGCCGTTGTCGTTTTCGGCGGTGTTGGCCGTGAGCGAAAAATTCCTGAAGAATTAATAAATGAAATCGGATAGGAAATTGGTCGAGTTGGGGAATCGAACTAGCGCTTCAGGAGTGCGAGAGGTGCACGCTAACCACTCCGCCACGCCAGCTACATGGTTTGGAATCAACAAAGACGTGTCTAGAGAATACGGTGTTCTCTTAGAACGGGTTCTTTAGATACATGTACTGTGGTGTATATTAGTAATTATGAGCATGGAATTTACAGAAGTCGCAGTTAAGCGAGTGGCAAAGTAAGTTTGCGCTACTTTTCCTCTTCGCTGGGCGCGCACGTAGCGCTATCAGGCGGTGCCCACTAAAACCACTCCTTCCTCCTCCTTCTCGGACTGTCCACCACGACGCCAACAGATAGCGCCAACCGCTCGTCTAGTTCGGGCGCAGTGGGGCCGTGCGTGGAGGCAGGAATGATGCGTTGAGCGGCGAACAACGCAGCGCTCATCCAAGGCGCGTTCACCACGAAGCTTGGTCAAATGTTTAGGGGAATCCCCCAAGGTGGAGTAGATTTGTAATAAGGGAGTAATTACTCATTGGCATCCACCCAAGCGCAGCCATACGGCTACAACTAAAGCTATACAGCTTTCTCAGAAACTTCGTAGTTAAAGAAAAATTCGTCCTGGTCCGGGGTTCGAACCCGGGACCACCGCTTCACCGGAGCAGTCGCTCTACCAACTGAGCTAACCGGGACAGCCAGCTTATGGTAGGGCGGGCGAGAGCGAATCGATTAATAACTCGAAGTGGGAACAGTGTTGGTCAAATGTTTAGGGGAACGCTGATCAAATGTTTAGGGGAACATTCCCCTAAACATTTGACCAACACTGTTCCCACTTCGAGTTATTGATCAATTCGCTCTCGCCCTACCATAAGCTGGCTGTTCCGATTAGTTCAGTTGGTATAGCGACTGCTCCGGTGAAGCGGTGGTCCCGGGTTCGAACCCCGGACCAGGACGAATTTTTCTTTAACTACGAAGTTTCTGAGAAAGCTGTATAGCTTTCCTTTGTAGCCGTATGGCTGCGCTTGGGTGGATGCCAATGAGTAATTACTCCCTTATTACCACGAAGCTTGTGGCTTGCTGCCCGTTCGTCCGACGCGGAAGCTATGTCATGTGTCGCTCTTATATAATATCTGTATGGGCCAGACGGGGAGATACTGGTTGGTTGGTGTATGGGGTTTAACGCCCCAAAGCGACTCAGGCTATGAGAGACGCCGTAGTGGAGGGATCCGGAAATTTCGACCACCTGGGGTTCTTTAACGTGCACTGACATCGCACAGCACACGGGTCTCTAGAATTTCTCCTTCAAAGAAATTCAACCGCCGCGGCCTGAATACAAGGCTGAATGCAAAAACTGGAACACTACGGAATTAGGGGAGTCACTTTGTCTCTGCTCAAATCATACTTAGCTCATCGCAGACAAATGGTTTCTCATAATAACAAGTTATCTAGCCTTGAGCCACTTCTCTCTGGTGTTCCCCAGGGCAGCATAATGGGGCCCTTACTTTTTCTTGTTTACATTAATGACATCTTTTCTACCCCTGCCGTTGACCTTGTGGGCTTTGCTGATGATATTACAGCACTGTTGTCGGGTAGCACAGAAGCCGAATTATTTTCGCGAGCAAATAAGTTTCTGGAATATCTTCACGAGTGGTCAAGAAATAATCATCTAAAAGTTAATTCTGAAAAAACGAAGGCCGTCTTATACCGAACAAGAAACAAAACTGTTCACACCAATTTCACCCTATCATTAGGAGGCAAAACAATTGCAATCGTGAAAAACATAAAATGCTTAGGAGTTATCTTCTCAGAGTGTCTCACCTGGGACGAACAGGTCAACCATGTTCGGAAAAAACTGAATCGCTTCAACGGTCTTATTTGCCAACATAGGGACACACTTCCGTCTCGAGTAAAGGTCCTCATTTATCAAGCATTCTTTCTCCCATCACTGACTTACTGTCTCACAGTTTGGGGAACGACGACCCAGCACAACATATCCAAACTAATAACAGTACAAAAGCGGGCAATTAGACTCATAGCAAACGTATCGAGGCAGACCCACACACATCCATACTTCATTAAATTTGGCATTCTAAAGTTCACTTCTTTGTTTCCTTTCAGATTGCTATCAATGTACAAAACTGCGGTTTTTACTAACAATGAAACCACTCTCTCACTTCTAAAAATGTCTCGCTATTCAACCGTCTACGATACCCGCTCTCATTTTCCTTGGTCACTGCCTCTTTGTCGGACCAAATACGGTATGCAATCTTTATCTTTTATTCTGTCGAAATACCTAAACATTTTAGAAAATAACAACATATCGCTAAAATGCATCACGGTAAAGAGCTTAAAAACCATTTTGTATCTTTTTGAAGACATTTAATTACAACTTGTTCCGAACTGTGAATAAAGCTGTAACACGTGGGAATTCTGCTGTTGTACACCTGGTTGATGTGATGCTTTTGGTTTTTTGAGTATTTATGACGCTTTTTGTTGTGATTGTGATACTAATGTTTAAGTGCCACTGTAGATATTATATTCATGTTGATACTTTATTTATTGTTTTCGAGTGCCTCACCTGTAGCTGTCTTGTAAACTAACAACTGAGGCAATACGTTGCCTCAGCAGTGTGGGCGCAGGGTGCCTCTCAAGCTGCATTCAAGCAGCTTTTTTCCCTGCGTCCTCTCTCTCCCAGTAATACTTGTACTTGTACCACTGTAATACTTGTAATACTGTAATACTGTAAGTAATACTTGTACCACTGAGAGCGAGAAATAAACTTCAACTTCAACTTCAACTTCAAGAGAACATCGTAGAAATCTAAAAGATGTTAATTGGCGTGAGCTAAGCAAACACTACTGCCCATGTAAAAACTGCATACCTGCCTTTGAAAGAACGGCCGTTCTACGCAAGTGCCGCGACATCACCACAAGGGTGATAGTAGAAGCTCAAGCAATATCAAGATTCATCAATTTTTGTGTAAGCAAGCCATCCGTTTGCAAGCAGCAAGCATGTTTGGAAAAATGGTGAAACTTTTTTTTTTGCTGCTTGCTCCTTGCGGCTCTTCTGCCCTGAACGCTGCTCGGGTAGCCGATCTACAGCGCTAATCGCGTTAGTCGTCCAATTGCATCTCGCTTCGGCTTAATAAATGACGCCACTGATCTGCTTGCTGCGAAAAATGCAACCCGTGCACTCTGTGCCTCTGGATGACAAGAGTTCCTGTGCGGGTTTAACCACACTGATACGAGGTTTAGGTTAATGAAGGTTAAACGTCCCAGAGTGGCTGTGAGGAACGCCGTAGTGAAGGGGTCCGGAAGTTTCGACCATCTGGCGTTCTTTAACGTGCACTATCATTGCACAGCACACGGGCCTCTAGAATCTTGCCTCCATCGAAATACGACCGCCGCTGCCGGGATCGAACCCGCGGCTTTTCGGTCAGGAGCCGAGCGCCATAATTACTGAGCCACTGCGGCGGGTACTAGCAAATAGAGCTGCGTCACCTGTCTACTTTTCAGCCACCAATCTTCCAATCGCTTTTTCCTAACTTCCAGCGCAGATTTCATTATGTGACCATTGTTATCTCTAAAACCTAGGGCCTCAGGAAGAGTAACTATGCCTGCATCGACATCAGGATAGATACCATCACATTTGAGTACGAGCTGCTCGATTGTTTCTACAGATCTACCACACACAGCAGATGTGTCATCTTCGTTATTTTTTTTGTCGCTGCGCGTTTAAGACACCCTGACCTATCTTGAAAGAGTACAGCGCTACCCCTTGGGTTATCACAGAACACTTACTTCTTGATCTGCCTTTTACAGTATTCGTAGTTCTGCACTATGCTTCTATTTCACTGAATTAGTGTGCTTGAGAGCTGCCGCCATCTGTCGCACGTACCTGCCACTAACATGACCAGCGGAGCTGAATGAGAAGAGGCACGCATGCGCAGAGCAACCTTGTGAAAAAGGCGGATTGCAGCCACTCGCACCCCTGTAGTATGGGTGTACCCGAGGACTACAAAAGCTCCAGATTACGCGCAGATCGTATCGGCGTCCACTTACCGCTGCAGGCAGATGAGGAGCAGCATTGCACCTCAAGTTGAGAAAAGACACGCGAACTCGGGAAGCCATTGCTCACTCGGCTGCGTCGGCGTGGCACATCCAGAACACCCGACACCACCTGCGTGGAGCACGAAGACATCTACGCTCCTGTGCCCTGCCCGGCAGTGGTATCACGATTTGTCGATTCCTATAAATGATGTTTCTGCAGCGCGAGCTACACTGGCCGAGGTTGACCCGTTTCGCGTGGCTCCCGGAGAGCCGTGCTGCGCATGCGCGAGGAGTAAGTGACGTCACTACGCACAGGTGGCGTTGACAACGCCAATGCGAATAAACACACTGAACGCCGACGGCCTACGGCTTCAGCACCGCGTTTCTGACCCAAACTTGTCAATGCGAACGCATACAGCGCACACCTGTCACTACCGCCACTTAGCTTGCATGGTTGAGGTGTCCACTGTTCCAAGAGGGCCGTTACGCGCCTTCCCTCTGGTTCAGGTGTCCACCGAGATGTGGACACCTCACCCTCACCTCACGCTGCGTATATCCTGGCATAGCAGAGCTAAGCCACTGCCAATTTTTTTTCTTAGCAGAAACCCTGTAGCCACAATCAAGACTTTGTATTGAGATATTACGGTTATGGGGGCTGAACGTCTCAAAATGATTGAGGCTATGAGGGACGCCGTAGTGAAGGGCTCCGGAAATTTCGACCACCTGCGGCTCTTTAACGCGCTGATAACACTCAGCACACGGGCCTCTAGAATTTCGCCTCCAACGAACCCGCGTCTTTCGGGTCAGCAGCCGAGCGCCATAATCCCTGAGCCACCGCTGCGGTTATATATATCTATCGAAATATTGAAATACTGAAAATCGGCATGTTACAAATCATAATACTAATCTGTGCAAGGTGTCTTAGTCCAACGCACAGTTTTTAGAAATGACAGTGTACAATGCGAGCGAAACAATGCGTGTGCTGCTAAGAGCCGTGTGACATAGCGTCCAGTAAACGTTTTGTTCTGCGTAGTTCTTACTTTAGGCTTCAACACCGGCCTTCAGGAAAGAAGCCCAACAGCTGGCACGGGAAAGCAGGGCGACAGAGAGAGGACACACCAAGTGGTGTGTTTCTCTTTGTGTCGTCTCGTTTCTTGCGCTGGCTGCTTTCACGGATAAGTCCAAATTCACGGCTCAACAAAGAAGTGCAAATTCGCGAGTCCTAGATAGCGTTGAAAAACAGCGCCCCGAAATATTTAGAACAAGGCGCCATTCATGCACATTTTAAGACGGAAGTCTTTAATGCCTCATCGTTGTAAGCAGGAGTTGTCGACAGAAATGTCACGCTTTTCAATTGGTCGAAAGGGTCGTGACGTCACAGTGCGTGAATTTCAAACGGGGCCATTTGTACTTTGGCTAGTAACCTTGCAACCAATTAAAGGGATCGTATAGTCATGCTCCAAGTAAGTGGAACTGCGTTTAGTTAATTGCTTGATTACACAATTAGTTTAATTAATCGTTCTAGTCAGACCAGAAAAATAAATATAAAGGAGTAAGAAATTGGTCGAGTTCGGGAATCGAACCCCGGTCTCCGGATTGCGAGACGAGCATGCTAACCACTCCACCATGCCAGCTCGATGGTTTAGAATGAACAAAGGCGCGTCTAGTGAATACGGTGTCTTCGTTCACTCCCATCTTCCTCCCTTACCGTTAAGGCAAGGTTTAGGTGTCCACCCAGATATGCGACATTTCCTTTCCTCAAAAAAAATTGGAGGCTTATCAAGGTTAAGCCCAGTGGATGCGAAGCATGTCCTTAGCGTTTGGAGGCATATTGACAGCATACACGCCCGGCGCAAAGACGCTGGTGGTGGTGAAAACTTTTATTTTGTGAAAAAGAGTTTGGGAGCCACAGAGTGGCCCCGCTACATGGTCGGCGTCCCTAGTCCGGGACACCGCATGACGAGGCCCCGTCTCTCGCCCGTTTCACGAGAGCCCTTTGGGACTCAAGCGAGGAGCAGTTGAGGAGGGCAGTCTCCCATGCCTCTCTGGAAGGGGTAGGGGAAGGGGGAAGGTGGGGATTTTGAGTACATGCCCACACCATGTGGAAGGTATCACAGGTCTCCCCACAGTGTGGACATCGCCCATCCGTGTTGGGATCGTAATGTTTTATTATTGCAGGACAGAGTAGAGTATCTGTCTGCAGGCGCCTTAAAGTTCGCTCCTCCGTCTTACTCAGCCCTTTTGCAGGGGCCGGGAAAAGGCGGTGGTTGTCGCTATAATGTGTTAATATTTCCCTGAATGGCAGCAGCGGCTGGTTAGTCTCCGAGCCAGAAGAGCTGGGATGAGGAGCCCGGTGAGTAAGCGCTCGGGCAGCCGCGTCAGCGGCCTCATTACCTCGTAAGCCCTGGTGGCCAGGAGCCCAAATGATTCGTTTGGGTGTTGGATCAGTGGCAGTCCGTCGTAGAATACAAGCAGCTAATGGGGAGATCTCCCCTGCCAAGTAATGTTCACATGCTTTTCGGGAGTCCGTGATGATTATTCTCGAATTGGCGTGGGCGGCAGCAAGCGCTATCGCTACTTCCTCGACCCGCATTGAATTCGGGGCTCGAAAGGAGAGTCCATCAACGTGCATTTCCTGGTGAACGACAGCGGCCGAGTAAAATCCCGTGGGCGATGGCCCTGCTACGTCTACATAGTATACACCGGGTCGGGAGCCGTGTTGTCTCTCAAGAGCCCGAGCCCGCGCTTGTCGTCTGTTTTCATGCATGTCGGTGTCCATGTCACGAGGGAGCGGGGAGACCCAGAGCATATGGCGCCATAGTACTGGGATACGCTCCGCCTCCTCTGGAGTGCAGTCGTGTTGGATGTGTAAGCGGTTTCGCAGGCGGCGCCCAGGAGCCGTCTGCGTGAGCCGCGTGTATTGGTTCACGAGGTGGGCCTCCCGCA
This sequence comes from Amblyomma mixtum, assembly GCF_055824585.1. NCBI lineage: Eukaryota > Metazoa > Arthropoda > Arachnida > Ixodida > Ixodidae > Amblyomma > Amblyomma mixtum. The sequence continues at coordinate 143,796,546 of NC_143015.1, read as the reverse complement.
GCTCCTGGTAGGAGTTTAGCACCCCCAATGCCTTGAGTTTGGCATTAGAGGTAGCCACCGGGAGATCCAGGGCTCGCTTAGTTGCCTTGCGGATGATGGCGTCTATTCGCGCCTCGTCTTGCTTAGTAGTGCGGAGATATGGCACGGCGTAGAGGATCCAGCTAGTCACGAAGGCATAGACGAGCCGAAGCGCGTCCCTGCCCCGCAGACCACCCCGCTTGTTGGAAACGCGGCGGATCATGCGCCCTACCTGTTCGCCTACTCTCTTGAGTTTCGCAATAGTGGAGTCCGGTCTGAGTCTCTGGTGAATGAAAAGGCCCAGAATACGGAGCTCCTCTGCCTCTCTAATAGGACCTCCTGACAGAGAGATATGTGTATTGCTGTTCTATCCTTTGGGTTCGCTCTGACATGCAGAAGCTCTGATTTCGCTGGAGCACATTGGAGCCCACAGTCATTAGCATACGCATCGACTGTGGAAGCAGCCTGCTGAAGGCGGTCCTCCATGTCCCCAAGGCTCCCCTGAGTGGTCCAAATTGTAATATCATCTGCATATAACTCGTGTTGAATGCCTTCCACCCGGGCCAATTGGCTTGGGAGGCGCATCATAGCAATGTTGAACAGGAGCGGTGATAACACTGCTCCCTGAGGGGTACCCCGTGTTCCCATCATGTAAGGGCCGTATTCCTCGCCCTCAATCCGAAGAAAGGCCTGGCGATTAGACAAGAAATCTCTTACATACGCGTAGGTCCTAGCCCCACAATCGGTAGAACTCAAGTTGGCCAGGATGCTTCCGTGTTTCACATTGTCGAAAGCCCCTTTTAGATCAAGGGCGAGGATTGCTTTGTCATTGTGTTGCATAGTTGTGGGCCGTATTACATCCCTGTGCAGCTGGAGAAGGACATCCTGCGCAGACATGTGAGGGCGAAACCCGAACATGGTGACTGCAAAGAAGCCCTTACTCTCCAGGTATGGAGAGAGGCGATCCCGTACCATCGTCTCCATAAGCTTGCCCGCACATGAGGTCAGTGATATGGGCCTCAGGTTGTCCGTATTCACGGCCTTACCTGTTTTAGGGATAAACGTCACAAGTGACGTTTTCCACTCGGGAGGGAGTGGACGCCCGTCCCAGATCTGGTTGATGTATTCTAATAAATGAAGGTAGGCTGAGTCCGGTAGGTTCGCCAACAGGTTCACTGTTAGGTGGTCCCGTCCCGGAGCCGTACCCCGGCGCATTTTTGCTAAGGCCGCCTTAAGGTCGTGCAACTCAAAAGGGGCATCGAGTGTTTCATTAGGCCTGCCAGAGTACATGTACTCTGGCCCAGGCGGGTCCTCCATACGACAGAGATATCTGTCGCACAGAGTGTCAGCAAGTTGCGCCGTCGTACCTTGATACCCTTGCAGAGCCCGCCGGAGCTGCTTTTGCGTCTCGCCTCTTGTTTGAGAGGGGTCGATTAGACTGCGAAAGAGACGCCACGTCCCCTTCGAGCTCATCTGATGAGCTGCGGCGTCGCAGCGTGCTATCCAATTTGAATCTGAGAGCTCGGCAGCATACGCTGCAGCCTGCTCTGTGAGTTTGGTTATGTGGTCGCGTAATTTGCGATTAGTTTTCTGCTTTTTCCACCGTTTAGTTAAGCTCCGGCGCGCCTCCCAGAAATGCAGGAGGTGGGTGTCCACTGCGGGGATCTCTTCGGTGGTTTGTAGTGTTGTGACATGTTGTTTCTGAATGTTGTATATGTGGTTAGCCCACTCCGCGTAGCCGCCGGAAAATAGTACGGGAGGGATAGTGTGATTCCGGAGTTTGTGCCAATCGGTCAGCTTGGCCTGACCCCATTTTTTGCGCGCTGCCTTTGCCTCGAGTGTAATCCGGAGAAGGAGGTGATCGCTGCCTAGAGAATCTCCCAAGTTCTCCCAGGCAGCCGCTCTAGCACTTTTAACGAGAGAAAGGTCTGGACACGTGTCGCGGGTTACCGAATTCCCCACTCGAGTGGGATACGCCGGGTCCGTGAGCAACGTGAGGCTGAGGGTGGACATGAGCTCCGCCAGCTTACGTCCTCTTGCCTGTTCGAAGTGGTAGCCCCAATGAAGGCTGGGAGCATTGAAGTCTCCAACGATCACTAGAGGCTGTTTGGCTGCCAATTTTATCACGCGAAGAAAGATTTCATTGAAATTTACGCGCGGCTTACGCGGAGGGCAGTATATGTTGAGGATATGTATTGACGGGTCACGGCGTCTGAGAGGCAGTACTCGGACCATTGTATATTCTTGCTCGGTACTCGAGTCTAAGTCGACCTGAACCACAGTGTAAGTCTTATTCACCAGGATGCACGTAGAGGGGCCCCCCTGAAAGGTGCTGTAGCCTGATAATTTAGCGTCTATGCCGGGCTCCTGCAGGGCAATGAGCGCCGGCATGTCACCTAGGGACTGCAGGTAAAGCTGGAAGTGTGACCGCTTTTTCCAATCTCTGAAACCCCTGCAGTTCCATTGGATGATCTGGAATTTTTCAAAATTTTTAACATTCCTATTACATCTGCTAGCCATCTTGTTGTATTTATTTAAGGGCGATCGGATTAGCTCTGACCGGGAGCCGGCGCAACCCCAGTGAGGGGCCGCACCGACCCACCAGCTGCCGAGCTTGAACCATGTTCCTCCGTTGCCTGGCGGGAGGCTGTCTTACGTTTGAGGTGAGGGGATTCGCAGCTTGTGGCGTTCTTAATTTGGGTGCTGACCCAGGGCTGCACGGTTTTAAGGACCGAGTCAGTGACCTGGGCCATAAGGTCGGGAAGTGCTTGCGTTAAAGCTGCCTTGAACATGTCCTGGAAGGACTCGCGGACTGCCGACATGATTTGATTCGGGAGGGCCGCCACTTGCTCCTCCAGTTGCTCGGTTTGGCGCTGCAGTGCATCTAGGCCGGCAACGCGACCAGTAGATCCAACTACCGTGTCCCCGCTCTGCCGCGAGACGCTAGTGAGGCAAGATGTTACGGATGATCCGTCATCCTCCTCGTCTGGCTCAGCTTCTTGCATTGGTTCGGATGACCCGGCCTGTTTGGTCTCTAATTCCTGAATTTTGCGCGCTAGAATTTGGTTCTGGCGCCTGAGCTCCTCTACCTGCTGCTGTAGGGCGGTTTCGGTAGGGGAGGGACGGGTAGGGGAGGGACGGGTAGGGAGCCCGGAGACTGCCCTACTCCAACTGCTCACCTGTGGTTGGACGGGTGCCAAGGGCGGGAAGTCCCTGGCGTTGAGGACCGGGAGCACCGCCTGGGTCGCGGACTTGACTGGTTTCGATGGCCCGGCTTTGGCCTTGGTTTCTTGATCAGCTGGCGTTTTCTTGGCCTTGGGCGGAGGAGCCTGCTTGGGCCCCGTCTTTGTCTTCGATTTGGATCCTGATGGGGAGCTGGGTTTCATGGCTGTCCGGAACCGCCCGGCACAGCCAGGAGCTCCGGTAGGGTGGCCGCCTCCGCAGATGAGGCAGCTCGTAACACAGTCATGTTCCGCCGGGCCGTCAGGAGTGGCATCGGGAACCTGGACTCCGCAGCGTTTGCAGCGCCCCGGCTGCGGTCGCGGGCACGCATCGGCCCCATGGCCCACTGTGCCACAGCGGTGGCATGCAGGCACTGTTTTCTTGTACAGGCGAACAGGGAGCCGTTCGTAGCTGTACAACACCGTCCGTGGCACCTCAGTCCCCGCGAAAGTGACCACCGCAACCGGGGTTCCCCCCAGCTTGCGCACAGACACCACATTTGGTTCCGCACAGAGTTTTCTTTTAACGCTTTCAGATGTTTCGTCAGGCGAAACACTCACGACGCCGCGACAGGACGCACCGGAGAGTTTGGGGTGTCCCCGGAACGGTAGCTCGCGTTCCCCAACCCGCAGCACAATATCCCGGAGTAGCTTCTCCGCGGCGTCGACTGATTTCAACGCACATACTAGCACGTTTTGGTCCCAAACAGGCCACACCGCAGGTCCTGCATTTGCGTCGTCCCCGAGGATGCTGAGGATTGCAGCGCCGGTTTGTCCAGGACCAAAAGTTGCTCTTAGGTCGACCGTGCTTCGCGGTTTCAGCACCACGACGATGTCGTCTTTTTCGATACGCGGCGTGTACTGCGGCCGCCAACGGGGTTGCTTGGAGCGCTTCGAGGCTGCGTTCAGCGCACTCCCGCCCTGCGTATGCGTAGAGCTAGCCGGCGCCTGTTGCTGGGTGGCACCGGCACCAGCGTCCCTCGATGCCGCCGCCGCGTTCTTCTTTCCGCGCCAGACGCGGACCATATCTTCAAGGTAATCGTCCTCGGTTGGTAGAGGATCCTCGCCTTGAGTAGTACCCTCGGATTGGTTGGTATCCATCGTTACGATCCGCAAGGACTGCGGGTCGTACCCGGTGACTTGATTTGGAGCCGCCGGAGCCGAGGGATCCCCGACCGGGGCCATCGCAGGCCCCGGCGCCGTTAGGCTTAGCACCACCGCGGCGTGACGAAGACTTGAAATGCCCGAAAAGTGGTCAAAAATTGGCCCCACCTTTACAAACGTGGTGTAGACGGGTGCCGCTGAGGTTCCTGGAGACGATGGTACCAGGCTTACAGGGGGAAAATTTGATGTATCGCAATTGATTGCGATCTATCACGGAGCCGACGCGGCATGCGACCGCTCCCGTCACCGACGCTCGTGGCTCTCCCAAGTCATGGAGGGGCTACCCCCCGCGGTTGAGAGGCTTTAGCCGCGGTGGCTCAGTGGTTAAGGCGCTCGTCAACTGTCAAGACGCTGGCGCGGTTGCGGGCACAGAGACTGACGCGACGGCGGGCGCGCGCCGCCTCATCCCTGGCGTGACGTCACATATCACGTGATGCAGCGATGGTGGCGCCGCCGCCGCGTCGCGCGCGACGGCGCGAACCGAAGCGTGGAGGCCTCCGCCGGGCGACGTCCGACGGCGCGATATAAGGCCCCATCTGCAGCCGGTGTGACGTCATCACGTGACGTCACATCATGTGATCTCACTTCAAGGTCAATGGTGGCCACCGCCGGGAGGCGACCGACGGCGCGATATGAGGCCCCATCTGCAGCCGGCGTGACGTCATCTCGTGACGTCATGTCACGTGACCTACTTGAAGGTCACTTGAAGGTCAATGGTGGCCACCACCGGGCGTCGCGCGAAGGCCCGAAACCTAAGTTAATATGCTTCGCATAAAAAATGGCTGAGGCTTAGCTTAGGTTAAGCCTAGTCAGATGCGAAGCATATTGCCGCCGAGTTGCATATCGAGCACGCCGCTTGGCTAGACGTTCTTCACGCTCTTCATCAGTCTCTGTAGCACGCCGCAACTTTTAAGGCGGAAGCCTTTAATGTCTCATCGTTGTAAGCAGCAGTTGTCGACAGAAAATGTCACGCTTTTCAATTGGTGGAAACGGTCGTGACGTCACAGTGCGCGAATTTCAAACGGGGCCAATTGCACTTTGGCTAGTAACCATACAACCAATTGAAGGGATCGTATAGTGATGCTCCAAGCGGGACTGAGCTTAGTTAATTGCTTAATTACCCAATTAGCCTAATTAGCTTTACTAGTAAGGCCATATAAATAAATAAAAGAAATTAAGAAATTGGTCGAGCTCAGGAATCCAACCCCGGTCTTCGGCGTGAGAGACGAGCACGCTATCCACTCCGCCATGCCAGCTCGATGGTTTGGAATGAACAAAGGCGCGTCTAGTGAATACGGTGTTTTCACTCACTCTCATCCTCCTTCATTCCCCTCCGGCGAGGTTTAGGTGTCCACAGACAAATGAGAGACAGATACACTTCCTTTCAAAAACCAATTTACCGACGAGCGAGGCATAGAACCGAATGGGCGATGGCGTTCTATGGACTCCTTGGCAGCGTTACAAGACGCTGTCGCGTTCCGCTCTTAGGGGCGAAGCTTAACATCGTAACCACACATCAGTGACCGCACTTTAGGTAAAAAAAGTGCCCCCCTGAATTTTGACGGGTGTCCACCGAGATATGTGAGACAGTTACTGCGTAATTTCCTTTCCTCAAATACAATTTTCATTTTCTCCATTACGGCCCCTCTTTATCTATCTTCTTTCACTCCCACCTCCCTTCCTCTAGGGTGCGGTTCAGGTGTCCACCGAGATGACAAAGAATTACTGCGCCATTTCCTTTCCTCAAAAAGCGTTGCGTTCAAAGGGCAAGGCATCGCGCCGAACGGGTGGTGGTGTTCAGTGGACTCCCTGGCAGCGCTACAACGCGCCCTCGCGTTCCACTCCTAAAGGCGAAGCTTAAGCGTCATTAATTAGCAGTTAATTAGTATTCAGGCATTAATCAGTAATTAAGAATTAATTAGTGATTTGCCACCACTTTGTAATTAGTACTCAAATATATGTGACGCCACCAATGCCACAGAAACAGCGAAGGTGGTGCGGAAAACGCTTCCGCCTCTACCCACTTTAGACAGTCCCCAAGCAGCACATGACAGTGGTCCAATGTAGGAATTGAGTTGGCAAACAACGGTCCTATGAAGGCCCCGCGTTGCCAATGTTCTCCCCGCCTTGGCTCAGCCATTTTCAAAAGTTGGCAGTATTGGACCAGTTTCTCGGGCGTTTTCCCTCTCTTGGCTCAGCCATTTTTATAAGTTGGCAGTATTGGACCAGTTTCTCGGGCGTTTTCCCCGCCTTGGCTAAGCCATTTCTAGAAGTTGGCAGTATTGGACCAGTTTCTCGGACGTTTTCCCTGCGTTGGCTCAGCCATATTTCGAAGCTGGCAGTATCTCACCAGTTCTACAATCGCTTCCTGCAATAGGCAGCTCGACCTCGTGTCATAGGCAGCGCGACGCTGCCTACGACATTGAGAGCAGTGTAGGAGCGGAAAAAAGGGTGGGTTAAATAAACAAAAATGAAAAGTCTTGATCCCCGTTACCAAGTTGCGAAGCTATGTTGGAAAGGTTTTTCTGAAATATGGAGATTAATCGGGCATTATCCCTCAGTAGCTTGAAGAAGAATTAGTTGGGCGAGAACGAAGGCTCTCTAAGAAGAGCTCCGCGTTTACATAAATACCGCAGTAGCGCATCGTAATTCCCAGTGGCGGGGCTAGTTGGTGATTTTCTTTTCCCGAAATTTCCTCGCGGAGGGGAGACGCCATGCTCGCATGTAAGAATACGCCACGCGGAAGTAGGGGGGGCAGCCGGTCACAACTTGAGCGTGGTCTGCTTTGTTTTCCTTCCGAGAGGGTATTGTGTAGGCGCCCAGGGCGGAAGAGGGGGCCCCGAAACTAGGGTGTCTCGGTGTGTGTGAGGGGAGAGCGCAGAGAAGCGCACGCACATCTAGGAGCCCTACGAGCACCTGTTTCTATTCACCCCAGCACAGGACTTGCACTTGCCGATCTGCGCCCTGCCTGTGGGATTAATGCATTTTCCTGGCGCATTTTCCCTGTTTACATGAGTGGGATGCACGAGAAAGTTGACATGATGCGCTGCTCTCGCGTTTATGTAAACGGAGCTTATCAGACGTCCTAGTGTTATGCGCTTTTCTTACAGTTGCACTGTAAAAACTAGCCGTCACTTTAACGGTCACCCTTTGGTCAATTTCGACGGGTCCTCGGTGTATTCCGAACAGACTGTTCCTTCGGCGTGAATCAGGGGGAGAGGGCAGAGCAACGAGGAGCACAAAAAAATAAACAAAATTTTCGGCCTTCTGATTAGCTCTTCTTCGTAAACGTCATACGACCGATGACCTATCGCGATGCGGTCGCGTTTGGCGCCGCACGGACTGCGCGTGCGATTTTCCAGTCTCCCCGGAGCCTTCGAAGGGAGCGGTCCTGCGTCGCTCGCTTCTCTGTTCCTTGCTGCCTCGTTTTCGCTGCCAGTCTCGCCCTAGCAGTCAACGCGGTCGGTCGCGCGCGGCGCTCGCTCCGTCGAGTTCATGCGCGCCTCGAGGCCGCGGCGTGTGCCGCTGGCCCTTGCGGCCCTTCGCCATCCTGTGCCTACCGTGATCGTGTCCGCCCTGTGCGCTGGAGCCCTGTGTTTTGGATTACCGCTCCTGACCAAGTGTTCCTCGGCCCTTCCACCATACCAACTACCTGGTGTGGTTATCCTCGTGCCTTTTCAGGAGCCTGGACCGACGGCCGCAAAAGTAAGTTTTTGCCACTTTTCTTAGGCCTTTCGCCGCCCGCCCACGTGGTTCGCGTCTCCTGATTTCGCCTTTTTCCGATCTCACTCACTTTAAATCTAGTCTTCCCTCACTATTTTCTCTTTTCCTTCCAAATCTTCCTACTCTTCGCGTGCTCACTGTGTTTTCTAGCGCTCGCATGTCTTCTCATCTTTCTTCTCTTTTCCACTATCCCTTTGTCCGACCAGTAGCCCTATTCCTTCCACCCTCGTGTCCTAAGCCTTTTTTTCCTTGCCGTTCCGCGTGGGACTCACCACGTCACTTAAACTTTCTTAAGTCATTTACTTCAACACCAGTCTTTTCTATTTATTTCCACTCTTCTCTTCCTTCCAAGTCTTTCTACTCTTCTTCCCGTGTTCACTTTTTTTTTACTCGTGTTCCCTGACCACCTCCCTCGTGTCCTAAGCCTTTTCTCGCCCACCCAAGTGGGACTCACCTGTCCCTTGAGCTTTCCTAACTCACTTACTTCAACACTGGTCTTTTTCTCCTTATTTTCTCTTTTCCTTCCAAATCTTTCTACTCTTTCTCGCGTATTCGGTCGTGTCTTTTACACCCGAGGGCAAACATTTCCTCGTTCTTCTGCCTATCCTTGACCATCCCTTTGTCCCACCCCTAGCCCTATTTCTTCAACAAGCCTGATGCAATAAGGGAACAAGACAGTACACCTTTTGAACTAAAGTGTAAAATTTTTCCGCAAGGTGCGATATATCACAGCGGTGGACTGTCGTCGCAACTTGACAAAGCCCATGCCTTGCAAGCGACATTAAAGAGTTAGAGTCAGGTTAAAATTCATTCTTGTGCATGACAGTTGAAGCGCAACACAGTTCATAAATGGAAGTTGGACAGATGCGTTATCTCCCTTTTATAGAAAAGAGAACTATGTTTTGATTTCATTTACAAGTATTTAATGATGGCAACAAATTCTAGCTTTAGTAAATAGTTTTTCATGTTCCCTTTATTTAACATGCTTTCACAGTTTTATTTTAATTGTTTGGAAAGCTTATTGGAGCTGAAAATGCCCTTCGAACCTGCGGTGTGTAATAGAAGCTGCAGTCACTTGCCTTCTATTTATGGGCATCTATGATGCCACTTAGCAGGCGCAAGGTGGTCAATCGCAACGACAAGTCAGTGTCAATGGATTGAGGCCCCTCTAGTGATTCTTTACTTCATTGTTTAGTTGTGTCCACGTTTTGTATGTTGCCTTGATTATGAGGCACGTAATAATATATCTGTTTACTATATTTTTTACCTGATGTCCTTCCTGACTCAGGTGCTCAGCTACTGATTCCAAGTGAAGAATCAAACACCATCCATAGTAGCTGCATTGCTCTGGAGGCTAAATGCAAAGAAGCACGTGTGCTAAGCGATGTCGGTGCATCTTAAATTAAGAACTCTAGGTGGCCAAAATTAATCAGGAGCCCTTCAGTACAGCCTTTCTCATTGGCCATATCCTGGAATTTATTTTCTTACAATTTTCTAAAATGATGGACATGATTTTTGTGTGCTTGGAATTAATGTTTATTTTCTTTGTTCATTTTTTCCTGTGCAGATGCCATTTGCGACAAACTGCATTTGACGCATCACAGGCACAAGGTTTTATTTGCAGCTGGCTGCCCGGTTCATGTGATGGAAGGAAGAGACGCCTTGCCGAAGTCTTCTCCCCCCTCCAACCAAGCACGCCACCTGCGAGTGCGGGGACAGCCCCCTGCACTGTGCCCGCATGTGTGCCTCCCAATCCCCTGGCCTCTTCCACTTCCTGAGGGCCCTCCCTCCATACAGCCCCTGCCACCACCCATCCCACAGCCCCTGGCACCACCCTTCCCGGCCCCTAACGATTAATTCTATTTGGACTTTTTCATAAAATAAATGTTTTCATGAATACTTTGGTTGTCTCATTTTAAGAATATTTGCATGGTTGCTTACGAGTGAACATTTGCATTAATGTTGGCCACTGAAGATAAAAATTAACATAGGCTTTACTGGCGAGTCATAAATAGAAAAGGGCAGTGGCATGCCAATCTTTAAGCCACTGATGTGACAGGTTGTATGCACTGTCATGAATGGAAAAGCCTGTGCTTAGTCTGCATTGACAGTGCCAAATGGCTGAACATATCTTGGCATCAACAGTGAGATATGAATGGAGTGTATGAAAGGAGTAGCCGGTTTTCAGTACATATTGGTATGGCCAGAATGGCTATCCATGGGACTAATATTGGCATCAACAATGGGACATCAATGGAATAGCTGATATTCAGTACGTATTGGTAGCACCAGCATGGCTGAACATTGGACCGATACTTGCAGGACCAATGAAGTATGAGTGGATAGGCCAGTGATATGCCCATACTGGCAGTGCCAGAATGGCTGAACAATGGGACAATCTTGGTATGAAGTATGGGCCAAGGTTGGAAAATGTAGTAATGTGCTCCTATGCCAATGCCAGCCCAATATTGATGCCAATGTATTCCAACAATGAGCCATTGTTGGTACAATGATGGCGTGCTGCCTGGGTCAAAGTGCCCCCTGAATTTTTGCTTCTCATTCCAACGAGCAGCCCTGTCTCCAGGAGGCATCTCTATCCCGTGCACGCCTAGCAGAGTTGTTGTTGTTGTTGTGACTGAGAGAAGGATGAAAAGGAAATTGCACGGGCCTGCTACTGGCTCTAGCCAAGCCACCACCGCTGCCAACGTGCAGATAGAGGAGAGGTAAGAGATCAGAGGAAAGAGAAAAAGGCAAGAAAAGACGCGCGTCGCAGCAACAACTGCGTCCGCCGGAGCGGACGCTGCTGAAAAAATCAGGTAAGCGGCCGAAGCCGCGCACGCCGAAGCGGTCAGATACTCGTCTCGCCTAGCAGAGGCAGGCGCACCCAGGCGCACCCCCTTGTATACCGCCGCTCCAGCATCACGTGTTCACTACAGCGCACCTAGCGGCAGAAGCAGGAAACACATTGGTCGCGACGCCTCGCGCGACGGCGCGAGCTGGGGCCTCGTTTCTCCTATGTCATTACGTCACGCATCACGTGGTCCTCGGTCGCGACGCCTCGCGCAACGGCGCGAGTTGGGCCCCCGTTTTTCATCTGCTGTGACGTCACGCACCACGTGGTATGACATGGAGGTCACGAAAGGTCAATGGTAACGACACCGCCGCGCTCGAGGAGCTGGGTTGGGCTATTTTAGTATGCTTCGCATAAAACTAATTTACCTACGAGCAAGGCGTAGAACCGAACGGGCGATGGCGTTCTATGGACTCCCTGGCAGCGTTGCAAGACGCTGTCGCGTTTCACTCTTAGAGGCGAAGCCTAACATCTTAACAACACATCAGTGAAACAAGCAGCAACACCGCGCTCCAGGCTTAAAGAGAAAGCCCGTGAAAAGCAAAACCTACCACGTGATCACCGCGTCGCTTCAGCACCGCTCATCTATGGAGGGCGCCCAGGTGCTATCCCAGCCAGCACCTCAGCCACGCGCTTTCTAAGGCCGCCTCCACCGGTCACAAGCTTCGGGCCTGGACAACTTGCACGGCTGTCCGTTTGGGTGACGTCTGCATATACAAACTGCAATTCTCCAACGTTGCTTAGTGCTTGCGGCGGCTCCAATACATGCACCAGTATCTGCTATCCTGTTGGCGGGATTTGTTTTTGGGCCTGACAGAAAGATATACGTAAGCGGTGCCTTGTTATAAACATTTCAGTCTCCTGTTTTGCGAAGCGATATAAGTTCTAAATTCACGTGTTTTCTCCCGCAAGCAATATCGAAAAGCTAACTAAATAGCTTTTTCTATTTAACAAACTTTGCAAAATAAAAAAATACGAAGACTCGGCCCATCTTTCTGCCTTGTGTTGTCTGTTTTCGCGCCTACAACCAAATATGAACGAAGACTGGCTCAAACACCTCGCAACCGTACTAGCTCAGTTCACGCACAGATCACTGCGTCTAATTTAAAAACGCTACGGTGAGATAATAAAAACGCTACGGAATCTACATCTTTTCCACTGACACTTTGTTCCTCAAGTCAGTAATTATAATTAACTCTCAAGAACGGAAGAAATGCTGCAGACTAGGTCACGGGACTCCATGCATCCCATAGTCGGTTTCATGTGGCTAGGAGATTCCGTGTTTCTTTAAAAGCTTGGTGAAATTTCCCTGGGACACCTGGTATATAGAAAACTATTTTCTGCCGCAGTGTGACCAGATAATGAGCATGTTTAGGAAATATCGTTATAAATACTTCACCTTGGCCTTAAGAATCCCGGCTGCTGTGTCAGCCATACAGCCACGCGACGACAGCCTTCCAGACAGGGGCGGCTCGGTGAGCTATGCAGCGGCCGCTTGCACCAGTGGTCCTCCCTGGTAGGAAAGCAAGCAGCATTGTGAGAAACCATTTCATCACACGCTGGCAATCGATGCTACGTGGAACACTTGCTAACACACAGAATTTTAAGGCGAAAGCCTTTAATGGCTCATACTGTCCTGACCAAGACGTGTTAGCAAATTTGTCTGCGTTTCAGATTGGTCGAAACGGTCGTGACGTCACTTCGCGAGAATTTTGACGGGTGTCCACCGAAATATATGAGACAGTTACTGCGCAATTTCCTTTCCTCAAATACAATCTTCATTTGCTTCATTACGGCCCCTCTTTCTCTTTCTTCTTTCACTCCCACTTCCTCCCTTCCTCTACGGTGCGGTTCAGGTGTCCACCGAGATGAGAGAGAATTACTGCGCCATTTCCTTTCCTTAAAAAGCGTTGAGTTCAAAGGGCAACGCATCACGCTGAACGGGTGGTGGCGTTCCGTGGACTCCCTGGCAGCGCTACTCCCAAAGGCAAAGATTAAGCGTCATTAATTGGCAGTTAATTAATGCACCAACAGAATGTGAAGTGAACAATCGCGTAGTACAATGCAACACTCAGGCTTTCCTCCTTCACCATTTTAGCCGCTAAAGTTCCTCGTAATTTTATCCCACGTGATCACTTTTTATTTACTTCAAGCAGCACAGATTATCGGCCCCAATATTGCGCATCGATGGTTTCACATTGGTCCCTTGTAGGACCGACCTTTTGCGAATACGTTTACAATATTGGGCCGATTACCTGTTCTGCTTGGGCGATCCCTTAGTGTCCTTGCTTTGTAGCGTCGCGACTTGCGCAGAACGTGTTTAGTAACGGAAATATGAAAAACAGTTCAGAGAAGAAGGCATGTATTTACGCAGTGTTGCTGCCTTGGCGTCGTATGGGTTGCACTAAACCTTCGGTTCCTCCCATGGTTTATTGTTATTCTAAACCACAGAAAACAAGTTTCTTTTTTGTTTTTCGAATATGAGGTAAAACTGACCACATGACTCATCGCTTTCACTAACAGAAAAAAAAGAAACTTTAGGTTAGGGTCAAATCATAGCACGGGAAGTTATTCGCCATTCGTACACACCTCGCAAGCGTGTAATTACGCTGACAAATTTTACAAGTCCGAGAGCCTAAAACTAGATCGCCTCAGTGGTTCTGGCGAACTCAGCTCAGTTGTTGAATAGAGAAGGATGGCTATGATCTGAGGTCAGTATCACTTGTCGCACTATTCGAATAATCGCGACTACTTATCTTTCATCCGCCGCGGTGGCTCAGTGGTTATGGTTCTCGGCTGCTGACCCAAAAGACGTGGGTTCGATCCCGCGGTGCTGACCCAAAAGACGCGGGTTCGATCCCGGCCGCGGGGGTGGAATTTCTATGCAGGCGAAATTCTAGAGGCCCGTGTACTGTGCGATGTCAGTGCACGTTAAAGAACCCCAGGTGGTCGAAATTAACCGGAGACCTCCACTACGGCGTCCCTCATAGCCTGAGTCGCTTTGGGACGTTAAACCCCATAAAACCAAACCAAAGCCGAACATCTTTCAGTCGTGGCAAGTGACTGTGTGACAAGTGACTGTGTGACAAGTGACTGTGTGACATGTGACTGTGTGACAAGTTTCAATGAAGTCAATGCCCATCTTGTACGAGGGGAGCCTTGTACACTGTGCCTTACATTATTACACCCGTTGGAGGATGGACGATGGAGCAATGGCCGCGTCAGTCTTCCTCACCTTCAGCACGCCTTTTCCGATGCAGTGGTCAAGTAATGGGTGCTGGGCAGGATTTGGAGCTCAGTGGCGCCCACGTGACGATAACGGTCCAGGCCCAGCAGGCGCATTTCGCTCCAGTACTGGCGGTAGGCTGGCCAGAAAGTCCGGCTGAGCATCAGGAAAGAGTCAGGACGTGAGTGCCCCAGTCGCACCATGAGTGCGTCAAAAAACAATCGCATCAGGAAAGGCTTGTACTGCAACATTTACGTTACTGGCTATTAAGTGCAATCAAATTTCAGTTATGGCTTTTCACGTTCCGAAGTGCCACATGGGCTATGAGTAACGCCGCAATCGAGGGTTTCGGACAGACAATCTAGGGTTAGTATGAGCTCACATCGCAGAGTGCACGGGCGCCTTTGGAGTACTCAACAGGATGCAACATTATTTGTAGCGCATGTCCATATTTACTACAGGTTCTGTAACTGAGCATCACAAGCGGGTATTACTGTTCACCAAGGGAATATCAAAGGCTCTGCGAAGTCATTCATGTCCCGTTAATGGTGGTCACAACATGAGGCAGACATTAAACAGGAGCAGTCGCTATAGAAGACAAGATATTGCCACCTAGCACTGTCAGGTGGTGCATAGCTGACGACGGCGAAGTAGGGCTCGCGCCGTGTGAATCTCTCTCCTTTGCTGCCCCAGCTTGCGTGGCCTTGTCTGTCTTCGCACTTGGTATTAAAGCCCCCTTTGTCAACAAGTACGTTACAATATGATGTTGACAGGTGTGTTACCTCGCCTGCATTAAACACTGCCAGCAGCGAGAGTTGCCTAAGCTGTTTGCCCTCGGCCCGTTCTGGTTAGTAGCTGAACAGAGGCCAAGAGTACACAAAAGTAGCCCATCGTTTTCTTTCGGCTCCAGATGGTGACCACTTATACTGCGGCGGAGAAAAGGGTTCATCTTCATTTTCTGCAGAATATTCCTGGGAGCCTCAGACGGTGACTAAAGTCTTCCCTGCAGCCGCAACCTAAACTACAATCTCAAAACTATCACAAGTATCTCTATCCCGTTGCCATGCTCGGTTTCCATGAACCTGACATGCCAGAAAAAAGTGGAAGTGGCACAGCTCAGCTCAGCAAGGATACAAAGACCGAAAGCTGTGTTAAGCAGGGCTACACACGGTTTAGCTTTGGCTCGTCTTTATCGTTTCAAGACTTCAGCGAGAGCAAATTGTTTCACCGAGCGCATATCACGTGAGGCACCACGCGCCACAAGCGCTAGAGCAAGCGTCTGGAGCGGCGGCCGGCCCTGCAGAGGAAGTGACTGCCAAGCTCAAGAGGTAATCACGTGACACATCACATGACAACTGGCGAGGAGGAGCGGCCGACCAGCGGCCAGCCAGCTCATCGGTGGACATGACTGCAAAGCGCGCAGCTATGGCGACAAAGGTGGAGATTATGCACCTGCTACGCGCGATTTTGCGCATGCGACGCGCCTCCCATTAGAGGTCAAATCTAAGAGGCAGACGACCTTCTGGCTCATCATGAGAGGAGTAGAGGTTTTTGCTCTAAAAAACGTTCCGAGTAAGCTTTCAAAGCGGAGCCGACGAGGCCTAGCTGACTCGGAGCTGAGTGGGCTGTCGAGAAGTTGTCGGCTGACTAGAAACTGTCGAAGTAAAGGCATAATATACAGCGAGTTTTCAGATTTTGCAGGCCTTACAATGCGCACAAGTCAGAGCATTAGCCAGATTAGAAAGTTTCCTAGGTGTAAGCGGCCTGTTCTATCGCAACAAGGGACGCTCGCGTATTTAGGCTGGCCACACGATTGGAGAAAGGTTGTAACTGGGCAAACATTTCATGGCCCTCCTCACCCTGAGCATTCCTCCTCACTTTCTTTTGTGATGGCGAGGAAAGCGACCGTCGGCTTCTTCCATGGCACCCACGCGATGAAAGCACTTCCGCCCGTGATCTCCTGCCTCGGCATCGGGGGGTCCAGATGCCACGGGTTCTCTGGCTGCTGCCTGCGTCGAGGGTAACAGGTTGCCACTGGCGTTCAGGCTAGTATCCCGGTCTCGGAGACGCCCACAATAGCTTTCGAAATCTGAGGTAACCACGAAAGCTTAATTTTGCCGCTGCCTGGAACCGCGCGCTCTACTAAAAAAAAAGCTTAATTATGCTATAACCTCATACAAGCGTAGTTACAAAATATACAAATATACACGTTATAAAATGTCATACATAGTTAATACATTGACACACTGTGATACATTCTGAATGGTATATTTGTGATAACTAAGTATTTTTATGACAAAACATGTGTAAATGTATTGCATCACACAGATTTTTCTGATTACAGGCGCTCTAACACAGACCACTGAGGTGTACGAGTAGGCCAGAAAATACCAGAAGAAATTATACAGGCTGTGTTGCATGTTAAGGCTGTGAAGAAATCAAGCTTTTGAGTGGCTTCGTTCAGCCGAAAGGTTTTGCGGGCAGCTCAACGTTCAGGATTCCTTTCAAAATGTAATTCTTGTTAATGCATGCTCTGACTTTGCCGTTGTCCATGTTTTTTAGTCATCTAATGCATGTAAAGCTTCTTATATTTACTTTAATATTCTGCATGATCAAGAAATCACCTACTGCCTTGTTGGTGGTTTTGCGCGCCTTTGTCAGGCTGTCAGCAACAGCTTTTAGTATGAGCAAGAAAATTTCCGCAAAATACTAGGAGAACGCGTTTGTGTGCAGAGAGAGGATGCCAAAAGCCTCACCCCGAACATAGACACTCACCCGACAGTTTGCGGACGTCTGCCTTCCAGACGATGGTAGCGTCTTTATTTGTTCGGTGAGCTCACCGACGGCCGCTTGAGCCATAAGGCCCCCCGCTATGCGAAGTGGAAACCACTGTTAGAAATCACATCGCTACCGACAAGAAACTAGAAACAGGTTCCATTACTTAATGGCGAAAATTAATTTTGCTCCTCTTTAGAAAATAAGTCGGGTACGCTCCCCAGAAGTTTTTTTCCGTCATGTGCGACCTCTTGATTCGGCAGACACAGCTTATTAGTAGCAAATGATGAACATGTCAGATACGTAGTACCCTGACTAGTCACGCCGCACTAGTTTTTGAAGGCTAGTCGTATTGCGTCATCCTGTAAATCATGCCCCCTCGATTGGTTTCTCGTGCACAGAACTAGGCCAAAATGATGAGAACAGCTTTAACACTTTCTCAATGCATAATTGAAAAAAAGCACATCTCACCAGAAAGGTGTTTCGCGCCGACTGAGCAGTTTCGTAATTACAGTGATTAAGCTGAAAGACGGATGCGGGTATTTAGAATACGGGCGTGCTCAGAAACATCTGCCG
The DNA here is from genome assembly GCF_055824585.1 of Amblyomma mixtum. Taxonomy (NCBI): domain Eukaryota; kingdom Metazoa; phylum Arthropoda; class Arachnida; order Ixodida; family Ixodidae; genus Amblyomma; species Amblyomma mixtum. Next base: position 143,778,992 of record NC_143015.1, on the reverse strand, counting down.
AAATAAAAACCTATGTTTTACCGCCTCTATAATATCTTGGGTCGAACTAGATGGACCGCCTTTATATTTGAGCCACAACGATGCACGCTTCTTACAGTGAGTAAAATGTCACAGTAGTGTAGTACACTCCCCTGATAACTGATGATTCACGGAAACCTGGCCCCACTTGCACCAAGCAAATAAGACAGTATAGCTCCCAGTCTAGCCTTTTTCGGAATCTAAACTTTCTCTTGGTATTGATAAAAAGAGAGGGGCATAAATGTTGGTTGACGCCTCAAGTGCGCCACGAACGCAGAGTAAAAAGAGCTCCCATGGTTTAAGTCTGCGTTTGTGGCCTGCTGTGGCCTGCTTGAGGCGTCCACCGACGATGTGAACAAGTTACGCGCATTTTGTCAACACCGAAAGAGGGTTTAGACCGCGAATAAGATTAGACCAGAAACTAGATTGTCTTATTTGCTTCGTGCAAGTGGACCCTGATTCTGAGTGTTGTGCATCGGATTTCAAGCTAGTACCGAATTACGGATATCTCTAGGCTTGTCTTCAGTTCTTTGGTTAGGGCCTTCAGACAATGGACTCTGGAGTCGTGTTCGCGTCCGCTACGTGGGCAAAGCCATGGGCAGTGATTCTCACCTTCGAACTGTCTGCTGCCGCAGAGCGGGCTGCTGGATGAGAACCGGGCGTCGGTGGCACCCACGTGGCGATAACGCTCCAGGCACAGGCTGGGGCTCAAGCTGCAAATCAAGACGAAATAAAAGAGAACTTTAGTGGCACAGTTGCAACGCACTCGTCCAGCGGTATTCGAAAAAAAACAACAACATACGATATGGTAAGGAATGGAGTGGTACGGTACGGTACGGTACGGTACGGTTATGGTACTGTACGGTGAGTGCGGTGCGGTAAGGTGCGGCGTGAGTGTGGTGTGGTGTAAAGGCGTGTGGTGTGGCGTGATGGTGTGGTGTGGGACGTTTGATGTCCCGAAGCGACTCCCACAACGCGGGACACCATAGCGCAGGGTTCCGGATAAATCTGGAACATCTATATGCATTGGAGATCTATGCAGACCTCTTTCGAGTGTACGTATTAAGGCAAAAGAGCCTTTAATTGCTCATTCTCCCGTCCGTCCAGTGTTACATCCAGCGCAAGCTGTCAATCAAACGGATGACTGGTGTCCATCGAGATATGTGAGACAGCATTTCCTTTTCTCGAATACAATTTTCATTCTCTTCGTTACGGCACCTCTTTCTTCTTTCACCCCCGCTTCCTCCCTTCCATTGTGGTGGGGTTCGGGTGCCCACCGAGATTACAGAGAATTACTGCGCCATTTCCTTTCCTCAAAAAGCCTTGCGTTCAGAAGGCAAGGCATCGCGCCGAACGGGTAGTGGCATTGGCAGTCCGTGGACTCCCTGGCAGCACTGCAACACGCTGTCGCGTTCCACTCCTAACAGCGAAGCTTAAGCGTCATTAATTAGTAATTAGACATTGATTAATGATTAGTCATCACTTAATAATTACTTGTTAATTAGGTGTGATGTCACCGAGTGGTAACGTCACCAGTGCCACAGAAGCAGTGAAAGTGGTGCGGTAAACGCTTTCGCCTCTACGCACTTTAGACAGTCAAAGTGCCCCCTGAATTTTTTTTTATGATGGGTAGCGCTCAGCTCAAGTGCTGATGCCCTGTCGAAAAATTTGTGTAGGTTTGAATCGGTGAGCAAAATATTATAGAACATTCGGTTGGTTTTACAGGATTACCATTCCAAAGAGACTCGGGCTTTTGTCAGGGGTGCCTTAGTGGAAGGCTTCGGATAATTCCCACCTCCTGGAGTTCTTGTCGTGCCGTGACATCGCACCGTGCACGAAAGTTGCGGCTAACGAAAGGGTTCAGCTTAACGGCAAAACAGCGAGCTATGGAAATAAAAATGATAGGTGTAAGGTTAAAAGACAGTAAGCGGGAAGACTGGGTGAGGGAACAAACGCGGGTTAATGATGACATCCTAGTCGACATCAAGAGGAAGTAATGGGCTTGGGCAGGGCATGTAATGTGAAGACAAGATAACCGCTGGTACTTAATGGTAACGGAGTGGATTTCAAGAGAACGCAAGCGTAGGGGGGTGGCAGTAAGTTAGGTGGGCGGATGAGATTAAGAAGTTTTCGGGGATGCAGTGGCCGCAGCTGGCAAAGGACAAAGTTGAATAGAGATGCATGGGAGCGGCCTTCGCCCTGCAGTGGGCGTAATCAGGCTGATAATGTTAGTGATCGACACCAAATTCCAAGTATCTGGTTCAATCTAAACCACCTGAGGCCCACCATGAGTCTTAATGGCACATAGGCAGCGAAGGCCGTCATGCACCAAGCACACGGTATTGGAAAAGGTTCTTGCACAATTTCATAAAAATGTGGAGAGGGATCGGTGGTGTAGAGGGCCTAAACAGTTTTTGCTACCTAGTAGTAACAGTGAAAAAAAAGTTTAGAAATGACTAAAGACAAAACCTTTAAAGAATCAGCTAGTCTCAGCGGCTACCCTTGGCTGGGCATGGATCTCGAGGCATCAAATAAAAACCTCAGCCCTTTTCTCAGGAGTGCGAAAATGTCTTGATTGAGGACCTTGTAGCACGATACAGATCAAAAATGAAAATAGGCCTCACCCATGGTGACGACGCCTTTTCATACCGCAAATAGGCTGGCGCACTTCTCATTCCGTAGTCTGCGAGTCTATCGTTGTGAAATACATGTGTTGTAATCTCATTCTAGCCAGGAAATTAATCATGGACGCCGCCGCGGTGGCTCAGTAGCTGCGGCGCTCGGCTGCTGACCGGAAAGGCGCGGGTTCGATCCCGACCGCGGCGGTCGAATTTCGATGGAGGCGAAATTCTAGAGGCCCGTGTACAGTGCGATGTCAGTGCACGTTAAAGAACCCGGAGCTCTTCACGACGGCGTATCTCATAGCCTGAGTCGCTCTGGGCGTTAAAACCCCTAAACCATAAACAATTACTCATGGACTATTCCGACGCATATTTGACTACCTAAAGAACAGCAATTGGTATATCAAGGCCAAGCTTTTTGTGTGAATCCGGAGCACTTGGTAACGAAAATGGCATGCCCGATCCCCCTAACCACGTGACTCAAGTGAGGCCCGGGAACGGCCGAGCGGTTCGCGGTCCTCCTCACCTGATGCCGTGGTCGGGCTGCCACCGCTGCCTGGTTGCCGAGAGAGCGTGGCACAGCAGCTTTGCAACACCCACGTGACGAAGTCGCAGGTGAACACTGCCGACCCGTGCGCCCTCTGCATCTGCACCGAGGGCCCCACCGCCAAGACCTCCTGCCGATGCAAGAGAAGACAGTAGTCCTCCTCTAGCCAGCATTCCTTCTTCATGAGTGCCGAACGGAACTTTTTGAGTAAAGAAAGAAGGTCGATCACCCATTTCGGAAAGCGTTCTGCAACAGCTTATGTGGTGTGTGCGAGGCGTTCTAAGTGTCGTTTGGTCGTATTTAAAACGACAGAAAATTTATTAGGCGCCACACAGGCATCGGTTCCAACAGGGCCCCGCAACACAGGGCACCCGTCGTGGCAAGATCAGCGAGACGCGTTCGAAGTGCCACTTCGTCATACCTCGCACGACAAATAATTCAATCCTGTACTACAATTTTGTAACAGAAAGACGCCGAGTTAATACAGGGCTCTGTAACACGGGGCACCTGCCGTGGCACAATAACCGCAAAGCGTTCTGTGTCCCTTCGTCGTATCGAACGCGATAAAAAAAATTTACCGAAGACACTTAGGAAATTTAAAAGTGTTCTTGGCGAAAGCCTTATGGTCAACCCACTGCTCCTTCCCCGAACCGCATGGCGCAGAATCCCTGGGTCGCTTCGGAGCCATGCGTCTCACGCACTCGACTGCGACGAGACGTTTGGCGAAGGAGCGTCGGTGTAGCTGCCACCGCCGACGCGCGCGCGCTCGTTCTACCACTAGTGTGACGTCATGGTTGCTATGCACAGCTGCGTCCCCCACCGGCGCGCCGGTTGCTAAGGCGGGGAGGAGGTTGCGCCGCTGCGCGGAGGAGAGGTCACAGTTGGCACGATTCCAGCGCACGGACGGACACCGCGTGCAGGAGCCATGAAAGGCTTTCGCCTTAAAAATTCTATTAGGCATCAGACAGGCATCCGTTCCAACAGGGACCAGTAGCACGGGACACCCGTCGTGGCACAATCAGGGAGACGCGTTCGAAGTGCTACTTCGTCAAAACCGACTCGACGAAAATTCAATTCTGTCCTACAATTATGTACACCCTCCCACTTTTTTAACCTGAACGCACGAGCGTCGACTACGAAGCATAGCGGAAACAGGGAGAGGGAACGAGCATGCGCGCTGATCATGCCGCTGTAGCTAGCGTCGTCTGCTTGGCTGTTCTGCTGCGCGCGAAGCAACCCCTGCGAAGCAGGGGTTGTGGCAGAGTTCTGCGATTTTGTTTCGTGTTCTATCTGCTGTGTGTTTGTGGCTCCGGGCTGGTGGAAACGCGTAGCGTTCTAAGCGTGACTCCAGGCCCTGGCTGCATTTGCCGGCAGCGCCTCGAGAGCGTTTGCTTTAGCGAAATTAACGCGGCTCTAGCGAGGATCCCCTTCAGTCAGTTTTTTGTGTGTAACGATTGCAACTGGTTTCTTGGGCATGCTAGGCTGTCCCCAAACGTATGCTCTTTTCAGAATCACCCGCGCTATAGGCAGCGGTTAAAAACAATTACTCTCAGCTTCTTGGGGCGCCGATGCTTAACAGCCGATGATGGGAAGGGGTTGCGTCACACTAATCAGAATAGCCAAGCAGACGACCCTTAGTCAAGCAGCACGAATTGTGGGCGTGCCGTTGCCCTCGCTCGCTTCCTCCTCTCCTTCTTCCGGCACCGCAGCGCCGGGCAGTCGACGCTCGCGCGTTCAGGTTAAAAAAGTGGGAGGGTGTACAAGGCACCGAGTTAATACAGGGCTCTGTAACACGGGGCACCTGTCGTGGCACTATAACCGAGAAGCGTTCCAAATGACCGTTTGTCATACCGAACACGACTGAAAATAATGCGACGCCCAACAGACAACAGTTGCGTCCTTCGGCGAGGAATCCAGCGCGGCGCCGTCAGAGCCGCGCTCTAAGTCGAGCTTCGTTGCGTTACGAGAACAATCTACAATCTATACGGCTCGAGAGACGCCAGAGCTGATAAGGCTCGGCACCAAGTTCGTCCGGCGCAGAAAATTCACGGTAATGAGATATTCTACGCAGCGCAAGAGACGCCCATACGCCCGACGCGGCGCAGTCAAGGAGACGCGCTCTGTCTGACCGCGCCTCCTCGAACATAATATCACGCTGTAAGCGACGCCAGACGCAGCCTAATTAAGGCTCAAGAAACTGCGTGCGGATGTGGCGGAACCACGGCTTAAACCTCGCTTCGTCGTCACGAACACATTTTGAGACGCCACATACGCGTCTGCTTCGTACGACTAGGCAACCCGAGGCGTCCGGGTGTGGCAGAACCACGGACGCGCGTTACAAATCTTGTTTCGGTGTGTCGAACGCGATAAAAGTTTATGCGACGCCACGGCACATGGGCACGTAACCTCGTAAGGGCCTGCCCTGCCTGGCACAATCATTGAGACGCGCCGTGTGTCTTCGTGTTGAACACTGCCAATAAACGCGCGCCAGGCGCTTTGTTCACTGGGAACTGGTGCAGCTCCTCCAGATATCGAATGCGAATGCACACCTAGCATCAACATATCGAATAGTCCTCAGGTCGAAAAAAAGCGCATCTAAAAATCTGCGCATGACCTACGGAATGCGAGCGAAAAATAAAATTTGCAGAGTTGTGATAGGCTTTTTACAGCACTCCCCATCACAAAACTGCAATGCACTCACCACTGAACGCTGACCGGGAAGACCGCATTTCTCGGAGCCTGGCACAGGATTTCAGGCGACGCTGGGTGGCGGCCGGCGTTGACGAATGCCCGGAACAGTCCTCCACTCCAACGTTCTACGCTGACGACCACCACTGCCACCACCTCTGTTGTTGTTGTTGTGACTGAGAGAAGGATGAAGAGGAAATTGCACGGGCCTGCTACTGGCTCGAGCTAAGCCACCACCGCTGCCACGTGCAGATAGAGGAGAGTTAAAAGATCAGAGGAAAGAAAAAAAGGAAAGAAAAGACGCGCGTCGCAGCAACAACTGCGTCCGCCGGAGCGGACGCTGCTCAAAAAGAAGCGGCCGAAGCCGCGCTCGCCGAAGCGAGAACAGATACTCCACCACCCCCCCCTCGCGTTCTTCTTCCTTTTATAGCTGTGGAGTTCTACGAGGTCCCTTCCCCTCTTTCTCGCAGAAACCTGCTGATGATGATGAGTATGTCGCCAAGCCTCCTCGTCGTAGTTGGAGAGCACCTGGCGGCCAAGTGGAAAACAGTGAACCCATTTTGCCTTATTTAGTGGTTTGATTTGGTTTATGGGGTTTAACGTCCCAAAGCGACTAAGGCTATGAGAGACGCCGTAGTGGAGGGCTCCGGAAATTTCGACCACCTGGGGTTCTTTAACGTGCACTGACATCGCACAGTACACGAGCCTCTAGAATTTCTCCTCCAAAGAAATTCTAGCCGCCGCGGCCGGGATCGAACCCGCGTCTTTCGGGTCAGCAGCCGAGCACCATAACCGCTGAGCCACCGCGGCGGCATTGTTTCACACAGTGATGCCATTTATACTGATGGCGTATACATCATCAGTTTTCGTCAATGCACCTTAAGATTTACGTAGCAGTGCCATGTCTCTGCTCCGGCCCCGTCGGTGTCTATTTTTCTCTCGCTCCCACTTATGCACAGTCGCCAGCACGTATAACTACGGACGCTCGCCTCAGCGCTGTAAGGCGCAAAGGGCAAGCGGTGTTGGTTTAGTGCATTGTGTTTCTTACGTTTTGTCTTAGCTTTCTTCAACAAGTGTTTGATAAGCGTTTATTTTATCCTGTGTACAGTGCGATGTCAGTGCCCGTTAGAGTACCTCAAGGTGGTCGAAACTTCCGGAGCCTTTCACTACGGCGTCCCTCATAGCCTGAGTCGTTCTGAGACGCTAAACCCCATAACCAAACGAAACATTATTCTGGACATCATAAAGTACTACCTCCGAACCAATACGAAAAGGAATGTCGTTCATTATTTGTTAAAACTACAATAAATGCGAAGATGCTCTCAAGTGGGAGCGCGTCCATTGCGTCTGTAGGACGCGCAGGAACAAGATCGCGCTTTCTCTTTCGGCGGTTCATTCAACTTCTGTGCGATAACAGGGGCTCCTAAATCTTGCGAGACGCATAACTGGGGTGAAGCGGCACGCATACAGATTCTGGCATTATATTTTTGAATTGCCGCAGACGCAAGCTCATGGCGAAGCCGAGCAGGAGCAGTGCCTGGCCGGAGCTGCAATCAAAGCGTGCGGCTCCCACTTCAGAAGCAGTTTTGCGTGATGTCGATTAGAAATTAGTCACATGTTCTCTGCAGCCTGCGCATGAGGTGCCGAATGGCTTGTGCTTCCCCTGGAGTTTAATTACATGGTTTATGGGTGTTTAACGTCCCAAGGCGGCTCAGGATGATAGGGACACCATAGTGAAGGGCTCCGGAAATTTCCACCTAACGTGCACTGACACCGCACAGTAAACGGGCCTCTGAAGTTTCTCCTCCATCGAAATTCGACTGGCGAGGCCGGAATCGAACCCGGGTCTTTCGGTTCCGCAGCCGAGCGTCGTAATCAATGAGCCACCGCAGCGGCTGTTTAGCTACATTGCGTCCTGCTGCAGAGCCAGAGGTGAGGGCTCATAATCGGTCACGGCAAACGCATTTTGGTTGAGCCGAAATGGATAATGAACGCCTTCTTGCTGACATTTTGGCAAGCCTTGGAGAACGTCAGGTGGTCTAAACCAAATTTTGAATAGCTATGCTGGGGCGCCTATTACAAATGAGAACGCTTGGACGCATAAAAGAGAAAAAAAATGACTGAGGCTTACTTAGCTAAGGTTAAGCCTAGTCAGATGCGAAGCATATTGATGGCTAGGCTTGGTAATACATGGCTTTCCTTGGTTGAATACTTGGTCATTTTAATACAACCACTAAAAGCCTTCGTGGTGTTGGGGAAGACAACGGCATGGCTACAGCGGAACGCCGACTAACCCCGAGACGCGCGTTGGGTGAGCGCCTGGATTGCCACGGAAGCCGCGTCCGCCTGCCCAGTGGAGCGAGCGTTTCACCTACACCGAGTGTGAACGCGCGTTCGAAATGCGCGGGAATGCCGCTCGAGGACATCCCGGCGTCTGTGCGATGGCATCGTTCTCCCTCTCCCAGCGCGTGACGGCGATCTGTCGTGACGTCATCGTGTCACGTGGTGTGGCATCATGTATCACGTGATTTGGAGGCGCATAACCACGGTGAAGGGATGCAGGGGTAGCTAAAGTAGTATGCTTCGCATAAAATATATGACCGCTCCACTCCATCCGATCCTCTGTCCTTACGAGTGGACCCATTGAGGCCCATACGGACCATAAGACCAAAGTTGGTAGTCAACAGTGCTGAGTAGAAGTTTCATGTTTCGTGTATGCCACATTTTACCTTGATAATTGATTGCAGAGGAACGCTCCGGTAGCCTCCCACAGGACGCCACAAAAACGCCGTCAGCAACGTCCTTTAAACCTCAGAAAGTCGGTAATACTTATAGCTAGAAAAAGGAAGCACACGTGTTCAGAGGATGTATTTAGTTCAAGGTGAAGTCCCCCAAAGATGCCCATCCTCTAAGCAGACAAAGGCCTGACGAGCCCATGGAACGATAAGAGAGCTGGCTACAACGGCGCTAACGCTGCTTCAGCACCTCCCAATGCGACGGCTGCAGATATGACGCGCAGTCATGGCGTCCCTAACTCCGAGCCTCAGGACGGAATCTATGAACTTTGCATTGCCAACGTTTCAACACTCCAGAATTCATTTTTAGCGTTATTTTATTAATGCAGAGTACCCCATGGCGTGCGGCTTTTTTTGGATGTATTCGGTGGTGGCTGTTTTAAATGCATTCGACTCGGGCAGTGAGGAATGCCATAGTTAAGGGCTCCGGACAATTTCGACCACCTGGGGTTCTTTAACGTGCACTGACATCGCATTACGCTAACATTATCTTAATTCATAAGAAAGGAGACGTCAAGGACTTGAAGAATTACAGACCAATCAGCTTATTGTCCGTCGCCTACAAGGTATTTACTAAGGTAATCGCTAATAGAGTCAGGACAACCTTGGACTTTAGTCAACCAAATGATCAGGAAGGCTTTCGTAAAGGATACTCGACAATAGATCACATTCACACTACCAATCAGGTGATAGAGAAATGCGCAGAATATAACCAACCCCTATATATAGCCTTCATTGATTACGAGAAAGCATTTGACTCAGTGGAAACCTCAGCTGTCATGCAGGCATTGCGGAATCAGGGTGTAGAAGAGTGGTATGTGAAAATATTGGAAGATATTTATAACGATTGCACAGCTACTATAGTTCTCCATAAAGTCAGCAATAAAATTCCAATACGGAAAGGTGTGAGGCAGGGAGACACGATCTCGCCAATGCTCTTCACTGCCTGCTTACAGGAGGTATTCCGGCGACTGGAATGGGAACAGTTGGGGATAAGAGTTAATGGAGAATACCTGAGTAATTTGCGATTCGCTGATGACATTGCCTTGCTAAGCCACTCAGGACAAGAACTGCAAAGCATGATCAATCAGTTAGACAGGCAGAGCAGAACAGTGGGGCTAAGAATTAACATGCAGAAAACCAAAGTAATGTTCAACAGCCTAGCAAGGGAACAGCAGTTCGCCATTGGTAGCGAGGTGCTGGAAGTAGTAAGAGAATATGTCTACTTAGGGCAGGTAGTGACCGCAGATCCGGTTCATAAGAGGGAAATAACTAGAAGAATAAGAATGGGGTGGAGCGCATATGGCAGGTTCTCTCAGATCATGAATGGTAGCTTACCAATATCCCTGAAGAGAAAAGTATACAACAGCTGTATCCTACCGGTACTGACCTATGGGGCAGAAACGTGGAGGCTAACAAAGAGGGTTCAGCTTAAGTTAAGAACAACGCAGCGAGCTATGGAAAGGAAAATGATAGGTGTAACGTTAAGAGATCGAAAGCGGGCGGAGTGGGTGAGGGAACAAACGCGGGTTAATGACATCTTAGTTGAAATCAAGAGGAAGAAGTGGGCTTGGGCAGGGCATGTAATGCGAAGGCAAGATAACCGCTGGTCCTTAAGGGTAACGGAGTGGATTCCAAGAGAAAGCAAACGTAGCAGGGGACGGCAGAAAGTTAGGTGGGCGTATGAGATTAAGAAGTTTGCGGGGATACAGTGGCGGCAACTGACAAAGGACAGAATTAATTGGAGAGACATGGGAGAGGCCTTTGCCCTGAGTGGGTGTAGTCAGGCTGATGACGATGATGATGATGATGACATCGCATAGTGCATGGGCCTCTGGAATAATACAATAATAATAATAACACCTCCGTCGAAATTCGACCGAGAGAATGCCCCTCGATTGTGCAAAGTCAGTTTATGTCCAAGAACCCCAGCTAGTCTAAATTATGCCGGGCCTACTACTGCAGCATCTATTGTAACCCCCGAACAGTGAAGGACATAACTCCACATACCGCCCACGTGTTAGTGCACATCTGCCCAATCCCGGCCGCGACGGTCGAATTTCGATGGAGGCTAAATTCGAGGCCCGTGCATGTATTGTGCGAGGTCAGTGCGCGTTAAAGAACCCCAGGTGGTCGAAATTTCCGGAGCCCTTCACTACGGCGACCCTCATAGCCGAATCGCTTTGGGACGTTAGACCCCTATAAATCAAACTAAACCAAACCACATCTGCAAACATGAGCTGCCGCATTTTTCCGAAGCAACGTATAGCGTGCGTTTCCGGGACGACCGCGCGTGATGCACCGTGATGGGGAACGCGTTTGCCGCGTGAAAAATTGTTTTTGAGGAAAGGAAATGACGCCGTAACTGTCTTGCATATCTCGGTGAACACCTGAACCGGCCTAAGGGAAGGGATATAGAAGGAAGTGAAAGAAGAAAGGAGGAAGTGGTGATGTAGCGGAGGTCTCGGAATAATTTCGACCACCTGGGAATATCATCGCACAGCATACGGGCGAGTATTCTACCACTGATCCTTCTCTCAGTCGCAACAACAACAACAGCATACGGGCGCCTTTTGCGTTTCGCCTCCATCGAAACGCGGCCGCCGCGGATGGGTTCGAACCCAGATACTTCGGCTCAGTAGACGCACTGCATGAGTTTCTGTATCGCTGTTTTTTTGTGAGTTTGAATAATATGTAGGCTCAGTTTTTTTCACGTTCTCGCTGGGCTAACCACATAAAAGTTATAACTGGCCATGCAGAAATGAAAGGCGCATTAACTGCCTCACACAGGTTGGATACCCGAACCACGCTTTGAGGGAGAAATGGGGGAGAGGGTTAAAGAAGGGTGACAGAAACAAGCGCCGTTGGGAAGGACTGCGTATTAATTTCGACCATCTGGGGTTGTTTGGCGTGCCCTGACATCGCACTGCAAAGTAGCAGGATTACATTCCTTGGCCTCGTGCTCAACTAATTCCCCTGCAGTATTGTAATTCCCCTGTTTCTTTTTGTGTCTGAACTTTTATGCTTTCTAGAACAAATCTCTAATAGCCGTTTCTTCATTTTTTTGTCTTCAATGATTGCTGTTTTTTTTGTTGCAACGTTTTTGCTATATACTGGAAGTCCAAAATTCAGTTTTCAACTACCAGATGCATTCCAGAAGATGCATTTTTCAAATAAACATAAAGTTAAGGATGTGTATTTATTAATGGATGAATGTAAAGTGATGTTAACTGAATCTGATCTTCTGGTCGCGTGGTAATTGCGCATCTGATAGTCAGCGCATTCGAGAGAAAGTGACGAGGAGAACAAGAATACACCGCACTTAACGCCGTGAATTCGTCGCCGCGACTTACGGTGAAATGTCTGCGAGATATTTTAATGGTTATAAAACAGTCCAGAATTCCGAGAAAGACGTTAGCGTCCTGCTAGTGTATTTAACATTTTTATCATACATGCGGTAAAACATTTGTTTCGTTAACATTAGACAGTACTAACATCAGTCACTACATGATGGGCTCTGTCAAGGACCTCACTATGCTTCTGACCGTGTTGTTCACCCCAATTAAAGTTGACACTGAGTAATGGTATATAAAAAAAAACCTTTGTTCGTTCCTTATTTACCTCGAACAGCACAAAACTGGAGCCGTCTTTCCATCTACGTTGTTGCCATTTGTTATAAGACCTTATTCAAATGATTTCAAAATGTTGTGTGGTCCGCAACGACCATGTTTTACAGCGCAGCTGTCAGGCGCCCGTTCCTGACTTCCACGTCGTAGTTGTCGCCGTTGTCGGCGTAAAACCAGTTGTCCAAAGACAGAGCGAAACCCCACCTGCCAGCCGTGCAAAGCTGCGCTCAAATTTGGCATTGCCGGCTATCGTAATTCTCTGTTAATTTTCTTCTGTTTGCTTTAAATTATACGCTAATTATACTCACTATTCACCCACAACCTCCACTAACTGTACAATCCTCAAGGTAAATAATAAAAAAAACTTTCTCTAAAGCCATGCGTCATCGCTGCTGGCAGAACAATGAGAATAGCAATGTGAGCAAACAAAATGTCAGACGTATACAAGTTAAAATGTAAATAATTATTCCTCGATGTAATGCCGGCTAGCCTCGCGCGGTGTTTAAACTGCGAAACATGTCAGAGCTCGACTCTGCAGGCCGCGTAGAGAGGTCGATGAACTACGAAAAGAATGTCTGAACTGTATGCAACGAGGGTAGACCTTCTGTAAATAATAGCCTCATTACCGTTTGTTCTTGCGCTCGTGTGCTGTGTATAGGTATCTCAAGGACTGGAGAATCACGTGTCTGGGTAGTGAAAATTACGCCAGCAATATAAAAGTCGCTTGTAAGGTTACGACGCATGTAACCGAAACCCAATGCAAAAAATGCTGGGAGGGAGCCTGTTCTTTCTCAGAACTGGAGCGGTCTGTGTATGTGTCCTGGGTGAGTGTGTTACCATTTAGCACCGTGCACCAATCAATCGAAGCGGCCTGCCAGGAATATGCAAGGCTAAAACCATGTGTAGTTAAGGTTTCCTTCTCTTCTTCTTCATCCTCTTTATAATGGCACATACCCACGTGGGGGGATTGGCCAAGGTATAGTGGTATAAATAAGGAAATTTTCCTAGGATTACGACAAAATATCGGAGCCAAACGTGAATTTTGAAAAATGTATTCATGAAAAACGACAGGAGAATATTTGAAGTGAAATAACAAAGAACATTTTGGCGAAAATAAAAAAAGAGAAAACTCCAAGACTTTTAAAGGAGCTAGCAAATCAACCTACCAGTTGCAATTATGTAATCATGGAGATTCCCACAATTTGAACCCAATGCAAATCCTTTGGCGCTCGCACCGAACGATAACAACACTGGCAGAGATAACGGGAGCCCTAACCTGGAGAGAGGGACCTCCAGGTAAATCTTTCTCTGAAGTGCGAACTTTGGACAGTAGAGAAGGAAATGGTCCAGAGATTTAACGTCCCCGCATGAGACACATAGCTTTTTCGGTGACCACCCACATCTGCATAGGTATAAATTTAAACTGGGAATCCTCCACCGCAGTCGCGTCATTGATACCTCACACTGCCTGGTTTTACGCGAACGGATGTTCCAGTTGTATTCTAAGTGCTGATAATCTGTAGTATTTAGTAAGGGATCGCGTAACCTGGCTGATATGTGTTGGAACCGCTGAAACCTGGAGATCGCCAGCAGACTGAAATTCGGGACGGGATGCGTTCCTGACCCGTCAAGAGCTGACCTTGCTAAATAATCAGCCACCTCCTTTGAATGAATGCCTGCATGACCAGGAACCCAGACAAAACGGACCTCCTTTCTGAAAGGTAGGAGGGGCGAAAATTCTGGGTGTTCCTTGAGTATCGACACGAATACACTTTGTAATTGTGAATGATACCCATAAATTCAAGGCAAGTGCGTGTTTTTAAAGGCGGGTTGTTTACGTACGCTCTTTATTTTTTTACGCGACAGCGTAAAAGACCCCGTTGCCCAGAAAATCCGGCGTCGGTGTTGTGGCGTTGTGGGCGAAAAATCACGATCGTGACTCTGGCAGGCGGTGCCCACAGAGCAGCCTATAGGAGGCAGGTGGGCCACCTAGGTCACGTGACCTTGTGATGTCATCACAACCTGCCCACCGGATGGTGAGCGAACATCTCGTCGTGGCACGTGGCAGTTAAATTAATGATTGCTCGCTCGGGAAGACCAACTTGGGTCGTACAAGGCCCACCGCTGGGAGCCCCTGCCATCGTTGGGCAGTGGCACATCGCTCAATCGCTGCACCACTGCGCCAGGAGGGGCATGAGGACTCCCGGGGATCTGTGAATGTAGATAAGAGAATGGCTTTCTCCATATATGGGACATAACCTATTACGCTATCGCGTCATACCGTTAAAGCGGAGCTTAGGTGCCTCCTGCAATTTTATGCATAGCATATTGCAATCACTCAGTTCAGCCCTTGGGCGCGGCCGTGCAGCCACCAAAGCACGTGACGTGGTTTGGTGACGTCACGTCATGTGGTGACGTGACGTCACCAAACCACGTAAAAAAAGAAAAAAAGAAAAAGAAAAAAAAGGCTGAGAATGGTGGCGGTTGCCACCGCCCCGTTTCAAAGGAGACGCTCCCATCCATCCATCCATCCACCCACCCACCCACCCATCCATCCATCCACCCACCCACCCACCCACCCACCCACCCACCCACCCATCCATCCATCCATCCATCCATCCATCCATCCATCCATCCATCCATCCATCCATCCATCCATCCATCCATCCATCCATCCATCCATCCATCCATCCATCCATCCACCCACCCACCCACCCACCCACCCACCCACCCATCCATCCATCCATCCATCCATCCATCCATCCATCCATCCATCCATCCATCCATCCATCCATCCATCCATCCATCCATCCATACGTCACGGAGGAAAAGCTGCTGAGAAAATCGAGTGCCGCCAAGCAATACCTCGCGCAAAAAGACCGCGCAATATGCAACGCATTCTTGGCTTAACCAAGCTAAGCCTGGGCATCTTTTTTTAGTTGCTTATGAACGCAATTTTTTCGCATATTGTAAGATTGCATGATCCCATCTCAGGGCGCTTATAGCCTTCAGGTGTTTATTTCAAAAACACACCCCAGTCGTTTTCTGTGGTAGTCCTAACTACTGAGTGCGAGCGCAGGACAAGCTTTGATTTTGCGACTCATCGGAAGATGAAAGCATTCCCAACAACATGCTTATAACAGTATCTTACAATATTTCAGTGATGTCACAATTATTGTTAAAAACGCACCCCATTGTTTTTATAAGGGAGTCTTAACTACTCTGGGCGATGCACATGACAAACTTTAAAAACTTGATTTAGCTAGACGTCGGAAGCTTAGACATTTCTGATAAGTATGCTCGTAACAGTATCTTACAGCATTCCACAGTTTCCACACAATTAAAAATGATGTCCAAGACAGCTGGGCTTCTCATTTTCCTGCTACTGAATAAGTTCCTTAATTTCTAGGTGTCCTCGTTGGGCTACCCACACAGACAGACTACTCTAGCTGCGGATATTTTTGTCCACCAGAGGCAAGTTGTGTGATTTCTTTAGTGAAGGTCGACCTCCAATAAAGAAAATATGACCTGATTACCGGCGTAAACACCGAAAACAGAACATTTCTTTCATATAAGCACTTGGTTTCCGATTGTCATATTTTTCTTAGTTGAAACAAGCGCGTATTCGCCTTTTCCTCTGGGAATTTATTTATATTTATTTATTTATACAGAATACCCCTAAAGACCCTCGAGAGGGTATTACATAGGGGGGGGGGGGGGGGGCACAGGCAATTGAACAGAATAAAAAAAACAAAAAAACACAAATATAGAACAAACAACAAAAGCACAAATAAGACACTTTGCATGACATATAAGTAAGCAAAAGAATCAAAAGAATGGCAGCGCGGCAAAGAACGAAGATTACTGCAGTATTAAAATTATACAAACAGAACACTAATACAATGAATCTTTTTAGTAACAAACACTGCAAAAAAGGAAGCCATGAACAAATAAAATAACAATGTATGCGAAGAGTTAAGCAGTAGTTATTGAAGATATAAGTTTAAAATATTTATCAGGATCAGTGGTGGTTGCGATATGTGAAGGCAGAGTGTTCCAGTCAGATATTGTGCGTGGTAAGAATGAATGCGCATAGATAAATGTTCTGCACGTGAAACGTCTAACTTTAAAGGGATGATCGCGGCGGTCAAAAATCAAAGGAGGCAAAGAAAAAAAGTCGTTATGAAGTGATGGATGATGATAAAGTTTATGAAAAAGTGATAGTCGTGCAATTTTACGGCGGAGACATAAATCCTGGAGACCTGCGCGTTTCTTTAAGGCTGTGACGCTGGTGTTACGTGAATAATCGGAGTAAATAAAACGAGCGGCGCGGTTCTGCAATGATTCAATGTTATTTATTAGGTAAGATTGGTAAGGGTCCCAAATAGCCGAGGCATATTCAATTTTAGGTCGAATTAGAGTGGTATAGGCATGAGCACGGAGGTGAGGAGGAGCATGCTTTAGGTTATGTTTTAAGAGACCTAATGACCGATTAGCAGATGCAAGCATAAGGTTAATATGGTGGTTCCATGCTAAGTCTGAATGAAGGTGAAGTCCCAAGTACTTATGCGTGGTGACTAGCTCGAGTGAGCTATTATTTAAGGAGTATGCTGTTTGAATTCGAGACATTCGGTTAGTAAAAGACATCAATTTAGTTTTTGAATGATTGAGTTGCATAAGCCAGGTTGAGCACCATGCTGTTACTGAATCCAGGTCAGATTGAAGGGATTGGCAATCGGTGTTAGAATAAATTTTGCAATAAATTACACAATCATCAGCAAAAAGTCTGATATGGGAAGAAATGGAATCCGGTAAATCGTTGATAAAAATTAGGAAAAGTAAGGGGCCAAGCACACTTCCTTGTGGGATTGAGTCACTAAAAGCACTAAAATCTTCTACTGGTTGGGTCATTGTGAGGAGCATAAGGTGCTCGATAGAAACTTTTCAGTTCTATTTTAAAAGCAGCTTTTGAGCTATAAATACACGTTTTAGAGCTATGTAATGCAGTGGTGGCTGACGTAGAAAAGTTTTTATTGGTTTTGTTGGGGTTTAACGTCCCAAAGCGACTAAGGCTATGAGAGACGCCGTAGTGGAGGGCTCCGGAAATTTCGACCACCGGGGGTTCTTTAACGTGCACTGACATCGCACAGTACACGGGCCTCTAGAATTTCGCCTCCATCGAAATTCAGCCACCGCGGCCGGGATCGAACCCGCATCTTTCGGGCCAGCAGCCGAGCGCCGTAGGCACTGAGCCACCACGGTGGGGTGCTGACGTAGAAAAGAGATTAATAGTTTTTACTAATAAAATGATTAACTAAATTTCAAATAGTTAACATTTTAACCATTGCATTAAGCGCCTATTTCTAAATAAACATTTAAAGCTGGCCGCTACCAGTAGCCATATAAGTTTCTAGAATCTCGAAAACGGGAATGTGCACGACTGTTGGACGCAACGAGTACTAGGCATCTGGTCCCGTCAGCCACACCCACCAACGCACATCACTCGATAGCATAGAGTTTCTTACTATTACCTAGAGGGAAAGCTGGCAGCCCGTCTATAGGAGTTTGCATGGAGACCCCACGTGACCACCTCAGCCACCATGGGCGCTCAAAGCATCATGGGGCGGTGAGCTACTTGTTGCGGAACTGCAACTTTTGGCCAAAAAATAATAGAAAAATAAAGCTGTTTGATAACTACAAACGTCATAACATTCAATATCTTGTCTAATGATTGCAACAAACGAGCAGAAAAGCATTTAAGTGCAAAGTTTACCCAAAATAAGAGACGACTCGCTCTCCTATTGGCCAAGCAGTGAACTCTATAAACACTAATATTTCGTAATTAACAGGTGCACTTTTAAAAGTAAACATGTTTTCAAAAAAGATGTTGTTGCTTAAATGCTATAAGAGGTTTTTTAATGGCATTTCGGAAAAGTTAAACCTTTTATTGGCGTCGTGTGTCGTCGCGGTTTCACTACTATGGGTTTTGCCCACTGCGTTCGCGCGAAAGTCGTCTGCGCACACACGAACAGCGTTTTCAGAATGAAACGTGCCACTCCATGTTCCCAAAAAATTACGACTGTGCCGCAACAAGTAGCTCACCGCCCCATGATGCTTTGGGCGTCCATGGTGGCTGAAGGGCAGCGCCGCCAGCTTTCCCTCTAGGTAATAGTAAGAAACTCTATGCTCGATAGCGCATCCGGCTTTCGTTGCTTGCCGCTGGTTACTGCTCCAGCCTTCCAACCCGGGTAGGGCACTGAGGGTGATTTCGAGTTGTCCTCTCTGAGGGGTTTTAAGGCAAGGTATGCGCTGCTCAACGTGAATGTTATGAAGGAGCAA
>NC_143015.1:143387858-143457858 GCF_055824585.1 Amblyomma mixtum | reverse complement strand
TCTTTCTTCCTTTCTTTCTTTCTTTCTTGCCTTCTTTCTTCCCTTCTTTCCTTCCTTCTTTCTTTCCTTCTTTCTTTCCTTCCTTCCTTCTTTCTTTCTTTCACAGACAACCATATGGCTTTCACCAGGCTGAAAGTGTGATCCTTTCTTTCTTTCTTTCTTTCTTCCCTTCTTTCCTTCCTTCTCTCTTTCCTTCCTTCCTTCCTTCTTTCTTTCTTTCACAGACAACCATATGGCTTTCACCAGGCTGAAAGTGTGATCCTTTCTTTCTTTCTTTCTTCCTTTCTTTCACAGACAACCATATGGCTTTCACCAGGCTGAAAGTGTGATCCTTTCTTTCTTCCTTTCTTTCTTTCTTTCTTTCTTTCTTTCTTTCTTTCTTTCTTTCTTCCCTTCTTTCTTCCCTTCTTTCTTCCCTTTTTTCCTTCCTTCTTTCTTTCTTTCTTTCCTTCTTTCTTTCTTTCACAGACAACCATATGGCTTTCACCAGGCTGAAAGTGTGATCCTTCCTTTCTTTCTTTCTTTCTTTCTTTCTTTCTTTCTTTCTTTCTTTCTTTCTTTCTTTCTTTCTTTCTTTCTTCCTTTCTTTCCTTCCTTCCTTCTTTCTTCCTTTCTTTCTTTCCCTCCCTTTCTTTCTTTTCATTTCAATTTTTTTTTCACAACTTCCTTCGATTCATGCAATCACCCTATTGTCTTTCTCTCGCTAGCCGTCTTGCTTTTCTTCCATATTCGTTCCTTTCCGGTCTTCTTTCTTTTCATTATTCATTACTGTAAATTTCTTTTTCACGCATTTCGGCCGCCCGGCCGGCTGCCATCGCTGCCCACAATCACCCCATTGTCTTCAGTCAGTCGTGCGCGGAGGCGCCAGCAACCGACATCCTTGCACCGTTCAGCGCCTTGTTCGTGATCGGTCAATTTCGTGGCGTAGCCTGCGTGCAGTTTGCGATTAGGACATAGCGGCCGGCCCTATATCGTTCGCCCGAAATATGCAGACCGCTAGAATAAGCGGGAAACGACATTGTCGTTCTTATCGCAATCGAAACCGTTTTTCAGAGCCTAGCACTTTCCCTGGCTCACAAGAATGGTGAGGGTATTTAGCCTGGAGATCTGACAATTCATACTTTCACCAATCGAAATAGAACATCGAACAGAGTTGTGATTAAACTGCGCAATCGAAACATGCTCTGGCACTGGGGGTAGAACACCCTAAAACTGACCATGCCTATAAGGGACGGAGTAGTGGGGTGGGGTGGGGTGGGGGGAGGGGGTGGGGGCACTGCCCTTTTCTGCAAAAATGTTACCCCCCCTCCACCCCTCCCCAGTCTGGAGTCCCTGAGAGTGTGTATCACTTCGCCCTCATCGTGCTCATTTGCATATGACGTAACCTGTTCGATATATTACCAGGCTACACACCCACGGTTATATCCCTAAAGATTGCCTCTGCCTCCGCTGAAATTTTTAAATAAAATCCATGCGAAAAAAACCCCCAAGACTCCAGCTCTTCATTTTCTTGCAAAAACCATCCTTCCACGAGACGTCCAGTGGCGTTATTGATTAGGGCGATGGCGCCATTTTGTTGCACAGATGTGGCTTCGCAACTCTGGGCTATGGTTGCCAAAAGCTTTTTTTTTTAACCTTGTAGACTGACGTGCATTGCAAAGTTGCTTCCAGGCTAAGACTCTTTTTTTTTTTTTCATCTGAGTTAGAATTGAAAAGCATCTTCAGGCATCTTCACGCATGTTCTTTGGAGTAATTCTTGCTTGTGAATTTATTTGGCGGTTTTCGTCGCTGCCAGTTGCTGCAATGCATTTTGCTCGAGCATTGTTTCCTGTTTCGTGTTGATTTATAATTTTCATTTCATCAGAAGTACGTCTGGATCCTGCCTTGTTCGTGGCTTGGTGCTCGGCTTCTCTATAGTCGGATACAATTCAAGAACGAATCAGAGGTTTTTCCCCGCTCAAAGGACCCCCCTTCCAGCCAGTGGCGTCGGCCGATTCTCGTGACCCTGCTAGTGCAAAAGCCGACTAAAAGTTGTTCCCATTCCATATCTGCATGGGGTCTCCCATCGTCTAAAGAAAGTCGCAGGCAGGTTTGGCATACAAGTGGTTTTTACTGCTGGAAACAAGGTTGGCAAGATTTGTGCTGCGGTCAGGAGAAGGATGGAAGAGTCGAGGCCCATTGCAGGAGCATGCGCTGTCAGACACGCCAACAGATACGTGCCGTGCCACATGGGCGTTGTGTACAGAATACCCGCATCATGTGGGAAAATTTATTATGGGCAGACTGGAAGGTGCCTCAACGTTCGCCTGAGAGAACACGAGAGGTCGCTGGGGACGTCTGCCGCTTCTTCTAATCTCGCTCTGCACTGCCGTGACTGCAGTAAGGAAAATGACAGCGTGTGTACTCCTGACTTGGGGCGTGCTGACGTTGTCTTCAGGCACAGGGATCAGAAGTGCCGGGAAATAGTAGAGGCGTATCTGATCGCCACATCGCGCATTCCATGCGTTGCAAAACCTTCGGTGGCGTTACTCCAGGTAGAACTGCAATACCTTGATAGTACTGCGGCAGTGCAATAAGGCTAATGCACACGTGTGGCTTGGTTTGATGTTTCGGTTTTGCTGTTTTTGTTGTTTTGTTGTTTCAGGCTTTGTGCGCCTGCGCGTGCAGGGTTGAAGCCTTTATAACCACGAGTTTCCTAATAAAATTTTCAGTTGATAGTCAGCGCTTGTTTGTTTGCGTGTTTCTTTCCCTGTCTTAGTTTTTCGCGCTGTACATAATGTTGAACCTTTACCAACTCGCCCAGTTTTCTGTTCTACTTAAAAGTGTATGGCCACAAATCTATAGATTCTCTAAATACTGTATGTAGCATTTGTATTGCCTATAGACTGCTATCTAGGATTCGTTATAGAGAGTCTATACAGAAGTCTGTGGACAGTCTATAGACTGTCTAAAATTTCTTTTGTAAGGACGGATCCTGGCGGTATGAACGGCGTGACTGACCAATTGCAAGGAAGCAGAAGAATGAATCGAGAAAGAATCGTTACAGAGTATACGGTCCCTGGGGAGTCGGTAAGAGGCCAACTCCACCCTATATGCACGGCAGCACCCTTGGAAGGAGGGCAGTCGTATTCGATTGAGAACGCGACCGGCACAAGCTCCGAGACTCATCGACATTCCGGTACTTTCCCTTCGTCGTCGTTGCAGAAGGCAGAAAAATATTTCCGCCTCTTGCGGAATTCCCCTCCCTGCTCTCTCTTCAAGCAGGTCATTCGCCACTGGTGCGGCGTACCGTATTTTTAATGCCTCGATGCAAAGGGGTCAGAGACTATAGGATATGTGCAGAACGTCACGGCAAGATTGCCATCGCTCCAGACGTGTATAGTATGTAGAGGGAGCATGCAATGACGTCACAGTAGCCGCCATATTGTTGCACATGGAGCACGCTGCAAGGCTGGCGCGCCTGTCTAATGTGCTTATCGCCACCATGCCCGATAATTCTGGACAACATAATTTTTCAACGGAAAAGCGTTTCTGAACGCGATTTTTGTCACTATAACAATCAATATATCCACAGATCTCTCGTTGGCGGGCTTGCTTTCTTTTGCTATAAACTTTCTTGCTATCGTCAAAAGCGTTTCCCATTGGTTTCCTATGGCGGTTATCACTGCCTTGCCGGTGAATTTTGTCCAGTACAAGAAAGATTTCAGTACGTATCGGAAGAATGCACAATTACCTTCATGATTTCCATAGCAGTTCTTTACAATATTACGATATTTAAAATTTTCGTCCAAGGTGGCTGGACATGGTGTGACGTCACTGACACACCAATGCGTGGCGCCTGCTTTGTGTCACCTGTACGGTTCTGCAGGTGTATGTGACAGGTGCGGAGTGGGCGAGCGCGCCTCTTTGCAGCTTGATCCCGGTATGCAAACTTGGCGACCGCAAGCCGCTCCCTGACATGCGCTTCCAGAGTACACTTTTCCGCCCAAACAGGGATCGCTCCTTCGACACACGAATTCGTCATCCAGTCAAGGAACTGACACGTCGGCTACCCAGTTCGGAGTAGCAGTCCAGGTTCACCTTACCGTCGGCCGACGTCACAACCTTTCCTTTCATTTAATTGCTCTCTCTCTCTCTCCAATTAACCCTGTTCTCTAACCGATAGGGTCACCCCAGTCTAAAACTCATTATTCTGCTTTCCGTAGGTCGCCGTGAAACTTGCCGCGCGAGCAAAAAATTAAACATATCTAAAGCCCAATTCCTCTTTGCGGACTTTCATTAAAGAGCGTGAGCTCTTCTTAGCTTGTGGCTCAGTTTCGCGCCGTCCGCAGCACAAACCGTCGTGCGCGCAGTTGAGTTGCCCGAGTGCGGCTGAAACGAGCGCCGAGTCATGGATGTATGGATGGATGGAAGACAGGAGTGTGCCCTTTGAAACGGGGTGGTGGCAATTGCCACCATGCTCAGCTTTTTTTTCTTTATTTTTGTTTTACTGGTCTGTAGATTGTCATTGAAATTCGCCATTTTCTTTCACTAAGGTTTCCTACACTTCTAACCTTATGTCACCATTCTGCTTTTCAGCCACCAATCCTCCAATCGCTTTTTGCCAACTGCCACTGCAGATTTATTTACATGGCCATTGTTCTATATAAACCCTAGGGCCTCAGGGAGAGTGACTGTGCCTGCATCGACATCCGGATGAATACCATCACATTTTAAGTGTGAGCTGTTCAATTGTTTCCACAGATCTACCACACACAGCACATGTGTCATCTTGCGCACTCAGACCGCGTGTGCAGCCCTCGGAAGAACCATAGTGATGGTTCAACAGCGCAAACACACACAGACCAAGAAGGAGACAAGACACACACAGCCACGTAATGGGTCGGGACTGACGTTCACACATGAAGTCCCTCTAGAAACAGACTTGCAATTCCTTGATTTAAAGTTGTCATTCGAACCCAATCATGTCTGTTGGCAGTATTCGCCTAGGAGTGAGAAGCCCCTTTTAAATTACAAGTCCTTTCATTCTAAGATTGTAAAAAGTGGTATTGTTACGGGATGCTTAGGCATGGCAGTGAAGAAATCTTGTGGTCATAAAATGATGTCTAGTCTTTTAGCCCAGGCAAACAGATGTAGGGAAGCTGGTTTCCCGGATTCAGTGCTCGTCTCGAGTGCAGGCAAAGTCCTCCGTGCACTGAAATCGCCTGCAAACACGTCTGGGCAGCAGAAGGGATCGGAAGAAGGAAGAAGAAAGATAGTGGTTATGCCGTATGTCCACGCGCTGTCGCACCGGATTAAGAAAGCGGGGAGCAAGCATGGGGTGGAAGTTCTGTTTTCTGCTCCTAACAAGCTAGAAAGAGTGGGAGCGGCGGTTCAAAGAAGGCATGAGGGGCGCAGAAGAGATGCTTGCAACATCAATCATGTGACAAGATATGTTCCCTGTAAGACTGGCATAGTTTATCAGATCCCCTTGTCCTGCGGCCTAACCTACATCGGCCAGACTGGCCGCTGCATTAACGTGCGGCTCATGGAGCACGCTAATTCTTTAAAGAACAAGGAAACAAACTTAGCAAAGCATTGTTTCACATGCAAATGCACGCCGTTTTTTGGTGATACTGATGTGTTGTTTCGTCATTCTGACCAGCGCACTAGAGAAATTGCTGAAGCCTTTCACATTAACAGGAAAGATAAAGGGTGCGTGAGTGCGCCATCTGTAACATTATCTGTAAGGGAAATGAAAATGCTACACAGTGGATAGTGGTTATGTGGATACACACGTGCTTGTAAAGCGGTTTTTACCTTTTTTAGTACTATGAGATTGTTGACATTGCGCATGTGCGCTGTTTTTTCATGTGTGTTGTTTTCGTGTGTGTATATTATGACATGCTTCTTCCTAATAAAAAATCAGTTGTAAGTTCAGCGTTGTGTGTGTCTTGTCACCTTCTTGGTCTGTGTGTGTTTGCGCTGTTGAACCATCACTATGAATCTACACCAACTAGCCCAATCTGCAGTTCTTCTCGGAAGAACTCCTGATTCCATTGCCGTCCCGAAACCGGGAATGTGGTTTGCGGAGTGAAGGGCAACAGCCGTGCACATTTCTAGGAACTCGCGGGGTTTCCCCATTGCCTCCCCTGTGCGGAGTAAGCACCTGCGGGAGCGGAGACGATGAACGGCCCGCCCGCTGGGTGAGGAGGTCTCCGGGAGAAAGGCGACAAATGAGGAGACGCGGTCGACGCAGGGAAAAAAAAAGCTTTCCACTGGAATCATTCGAACGTGCTGCTTGACAATAAATGTTTTGTTGCGAAAGCAACACTACGCGAGTCGCCGAGCCATTTCGCGGAGCTTAGGAAAGGCCATACTGCGCATGCGCGAGGAGCAGTGACGTCACACGGTGCACAGTTGGCGTGCCGCCGCCGTCGCTGCGCGGGTGACTCACAGGTGCCGCCTCCGCGCTCGCCAGTTGCGCATGCGCAGTGGCGGCGCATAGCTAGCGTGCCGGGGCCGCCGCCGCTGCCGCGCGCTCACCATCGCCTCTCTCTCTCTCCTCGTTCCTTCCGGGTTTTTTGGTGATATTTGTACGTCGACTGTACCTCGCTCGTTCGCTTCATAAATATGGTTCAGATAACTCCGAAAAGCTACTTTTCTCTGCTTTCAAAAGATGCATTTTTTTTAACGGTAGCTGCAAATTTGTTTCAACTGTAAAAGAAAACGCAAAGATGAAAACTGGCAGTTGAGCTCAACTTGTCTCAGGAAATGCAAAATTGTGAAAAACCTCTTGCACCTAGAGAAATATCTTTCGAGGTACTTTGAGATCGGATGCTAATGAACATATTTAAGCATTTAGAAGTACGTGTATAGATTAGTTTATTAGCCACGCATGTTTGAAAAGCATAGAAAACAGAACAATGTAATCTGCAATAACTTTTGGGATATGCATTGCACTGCGGCGCCTTTTTGTACAGTTTGAGATCGTCTAATCGCTCTTACATTCTGAAAATTTCATCCGTCTGCCTTGTTTAGTTTAAAAGTTATTCCTGATCAAAGTTAGCGTTTTTTTCGAAATAGTTAAAAACGGAATGCAATACTGTTCAGGTAACCAGCGCGTGGCAGTTTTGAGATTTTGCGTGAAGAAACTTAATACTTCGCTCTACGCGGCTAAGCATCGCCTTTACTCTACGGCTTTTGGGGAATGCGTAATGTCTAGTTGATTTTAGCTACCTTTTTTGTTCTCTTCATGAAGGACACATGCTCTTGAAACGTTCCGCGGCTTCTTTTTTTCTGGCAAATATACTCTTAAAATGTCGGTCTCTCATTCTTTTAATCAACTTGTAACAATTGCCAAGAACAAAGTCCACAGAATACAAACAATAATAGCAATAACGCAGCGACATGCGATAAATATAGATAAATGTAGTAAGTAGCTCCATCTACACACATGCACGTGTACTAAATAATCACAGTTCAAAAAAATAACGAGTGTGGCGCTGCTAAACATTTACAATCAGGAGGTGTTCACGAGAGGGAACGATACCTCTACGATGTTTGCACGTTTCCCTCGATTTTGCCCTATGTAGTGTGTGTCGAACTTCCAAGCAGATTTCCGCCATATTGCTTTGCTGGATTGTTTTGTAGCGTAAAGCTAGTAAAGCCACACTACGCGGGTCAGAGCCGAGTTTTGCGCGAATGTGCGCCGCCTGTTATGCGCATGCGCGAGAACCGCTTGACGTCACGAGAGGCGCAGGTCCGCAGGTGCGTCGCCTCCTCGCCACAGCCGGTGCGAGCTCCTCCCTGCCGGCGCCGCCGGCGTGCGCTCCTCACCGACGCGTGACCTCGTGTTTACGACAGTTGCGCCGCGCGCTACTGCGCATGCGCGAGGAGGGTGCGCGGAGAAATGACGGTCGCGCTCAACATGTAAGCTCTGGTAAGCTAAGGTGGTGGTGGTGAAAACTTTTTAATAAACAACAGGAGAGTTTGCAGACCAAAAATGGCCCTTTACATAGGTGGAGTCCTTAGTCCGGGACCCCGCTGGACGAGGCCGCTACTCGCGCCCGTTGGACTAGAGCCCTTTGAGACTCCAGCCCCGAGCAGTTGAGCAGGGCTGCCTCCCATGCCTCTCGGGAAGGGGAAGGATTGGGGGGAAGGGAAGGATTCTTTTGACAGGCCCAAACCATGTGGAAGGTATCGGAAACTTCCCCACAGTGAGGGCAGCGCCCATCAATTTTGGGGTCGAAATGTTTCACTATTGCAGGACACAACAGAGTGTTGGTCTGCAAGCGCCTCAGAGTTCGCTCATCAGCTTTACTCAGGCCCTTAGCAGGGACCGGGAAAAGACGATGGCGTTCGCAATAGTCGTCCAGAATTTCTCTGAACCGCAGAAGCGGTTGCACAATCTCCGAGCCGGAAGAGCCTGGGTGAGGTGCCCGGTAGGTAAGCGCTCGGGCAGCCGCGTCCGCAGCCTCATTACCTCTAACGCCCTGATGGCCTGGAGTCCAAACTATGCGTTTGGGCGAAGGATCCGATTCCCTCACTGCGCGCTTTAATATACTCCAGGCTAAAGGTGAAATCTCGCCAGCCAGGTAGTGTTGACAGGCTCGACGCGAATCTGTCACGATTACCTTCGAATTCAAGTCCGAGGCGGCAAGCGCAATGGCTACTTCCTCAGCCTGTGCTGAATTTCGAGCTCGAAAGGAGAGCCCGTTAACGCATTGATCCTGGTGAACTACTGCGGCCGTGTAGAATCCATTGGGCGACGGCCCTGCCACGTCAACGTAGTATACACCCTGTTTGGATCCGTGTTGGTGTTCGAGGGCCCGAGCGCGCGCCTCTCGTCTGCCTTCGTGTGTATGTGTGTCCATGTTGCGCGGGAGTGGAGGGACCCAGAGCTTGTGACGCCATAGCTCCGGAATCCGACACGTCTCCTCTGGAGTGCACTCGTGTTGGATGTGCAAGCGGTCTAGCAGGCGGCGGCCGGATGCCGTCTGCGAGAGTCGCGTATATTGGTTCACGAGGTGGGCCTCCCGTAACTCCTGGTAGGAGGAGTTACGGGAGCTAAGGAGAGTCGAGCCGCTGCCAAACGGCGCAGAAGACTGGAAAATGTAAATTCTTCCGATCCCGAGGTTGTCGCCTGGCAGTTTGCCGTCGAGCAGCCAAGGCGAAACGTGCGGCCGAAACACCGGAGCACTTTACGCTACGTATATCCAGGCATAGCAGAGCTAAGCCACTGCCAATTTTTTTCACCTGACGCTACGAAACGCATTCTGGGCGTCGTATTATTTTTCGAGGACAGGCATTGCTAAAGCGACAGGAGAGGGAAGAGACAGGCTTTCGCTTCGTGCTGCCGGTTGTTCGTTGTTCCGGCTAGCGCTGTGGAGGGGAAGTTGGAGAGCGCTCGATTCGCCTGCACTCAATGCACCAGTTCGGCAAAGTTCTGCGGCAGCGGCGGTGCGGCGGGTGTGTACCGCTAGTTCCGGCACTTTGAGCGCAGTTTGGCACTGTCTGCTTCCAAAACGGATGGTCGAGTGCAGGCCTGGTCGTCGCTAGCCTTTGCGATGCCAATGAATTGCAGCCAGCTGTTTACAGCCTACATCAGCGGCAGCCAACCTCTCGTATCTCATGAAGAAATGTGCAAACAGCACATCACAATAACATGTTGCCATGAACCAGCCTCGATCCGTTTCTTTGGAGAACTCGAGCAGCGTTCTAGCTTGTCGACGAGTGAAAGTTACTTGAGTCTCCGCCGTTTATCACAACCCGCAAACCATCATCTGCTTCCATGGCGGCTGCAGCTGCACTATTTCAGCACTAACCATGGAGCAGGTGCAGTTTTCTTGAACTAGACTTGCACTTCTTTCAAACGAATGCCGTGGTGGTTCAAAGGGCGCCATGTTCCACCGCTGAAATGAATCCATGTGGTATATAAGCCGGGTACAACTCAAGAACGAAGCAGCACATGCCCATCAAAGGAGACCGCCCAGCCAAGCGCGTCGACCGAACAGTTTTCTGTTCGGTCTCCACAGGTGCGCCGCGACAGCAGTGGAGACTGAAGCTGCCACGACCGTCTGTTGCCGAATATGACCCCACCTGTAACATTCAGCGCTTTTGCGAAAAAGACGCTCTCGCGCGGATCTATGCAAAAGGTGAGCAGCCCAGCCCTCTCCCCCCCCCCCTCCCCCTTTAGTGGCCAGTGCAGCTGAGACAATAAACGGGGGCACCACACCTACTAGTACCTTCGCCTTTCTCCCTGTCTTTTCCCATGCCCCAGCTCAGGTGCTCCTAGAGACGATGGCGGATGCCGGGGCAGCAAAATCTTTTCCTTTCTTTTTGCGTTATTATTCTTTTAGCCTTATCCCGAACAAAGGACATCCACTCTCGGCTACACGGGGACAAAACGCCGTCTCCTTCCTTCTCTTTCGCAGGCTTGGCTGCATGCACAGCCACAGAAATCGACGTGACTGGCTGGAGGGCTCCCTCTGAGTTGCATGTGCCGCTTCGTTCTTTAGTTGTAACCGACTATAGTGCTGTGAGGTCCCTTCTTCCGGAACTGGCACAAAGGACCGCCCCCTCCCCTTGCTGCGCGCCCCTCCTGCAGGTGGGGTAGACTAGCGCCGCAGGAAAAGGAATTCTCAGAAAATGATTACAAGCACGTTATAAGCTGTGTTTACATGACGGGTTGAGTGGAGGATTTGAGCTGAAAACCGGTTACTGGGTTCATGTAAACGAGTCGGGTCCGGGAGTCGAGGGAGCGAGTCCAGTCAACTCCGCTGCAGGGGGGTGGGTTGACTCACTCGACCCCAACAGCAGATAGCACGTAAACCGGTCTGAGTCGGGTTAGTGGAAGGAGAGGTGATAAATGCGAACCTGTTATTCGCTTGCGCCGTAGCGCCTGCGAGGCAGCCGTGCATGCCGCAATCTTCCCGGCTGCCACTGCCCTTTCCCGCTGCGCCGTTCGACGCTTGGTGCCGCTGCTGTTGAACCGGTCGCGACTCGCTAAAATCGAGTTCATGTAAACATGCAGTCAAGTTGGGCTGTCCTTGCTCAACTCGATCTGCTGGCTCGACCCGCCGAAGTCGGGTTCATGTAAACGAGGCTACAGTTTCCTGACAATAGACGGTGTGAAAATAGCAGCTGTTCCTACAGTTTCCAGGTAAGCGCGCGTGGACACGCACGCATACACACACACATACGCGGGCGCACTTTTTCAATCTTTGATCCAACCAAATCGAGGCAAATCGACGCAAGGCAAGAAAGATATACATTTCAGCACGCGATGGAAAATTCTGGAAGGAATAAGCAACCTAATGATGCAAACTGGATACAAAAAAGACGTACGTCTAAAATGAATAAGAGCACGCAGTTGAGGGTCCAAACGAGAGAGGGGAGGGGGTCGCCCTAAGTGCCTACAGAACTATCGCTTTGTAGCCGACCCCTTTTTTTTTGGCAGCATTCCTGCACACACCTCGCCCCCCCCCCCCCCCCCCCCCCGTTCTTCTTCGTACAATGTCTATAAAAAAGTCTCGAGTCCGCCTCGTGAATGGTATGCATCTGTATACTGCATTTTTGTGAGCCTTGGCAAAATTCCGTCGAAGTTGATCGGGATTGGTTGCAAGGTGCCGCCGCATGTACGACGAATATTTGCTTCTGAGGTAAACACATTCCGACACCCTGCGGTGCTAACCCTCTCAATAGCAATTTCACGTCTCTTGCGCTATGTCGATTCATCTCAAGGGTAAACAGAAATTGACAATTGCCCACTTCTCTCTGCCTTTTTCTTTACCAACCATAGTTTATAAGGTTGGACAGGCATACGCTGAGCGTTGACTAAATTGTATAGCTGTATTTGTTATAGTTTTCTTATCATAGATGCAATATCATTTGATAAAAAAAAATATATTTTTTTTCAGCGCTATAGTTAGCAGGTTACACTCTAGACCAGGAGTGTTCCGACTACTACTAATATTACTATGCATCAACAGTGACGAAGTGATTGAACGCGCAAAAGACGGGGGCAGAAGGAAGGACACAAGAAAGGCACCGATTTCAACTATAAGGCTCATTGAAAAAAACAAACAAAAAACGCTAGAAATATATACATGGGACATAAACATAATTAATTTCTTTATTTCACACCTTCCTTATTTTTGGCGTCCGCTTCCTCTTTTCGCTTACTTACTAATTTGCTCTGTGCAATTATGTCGACAATTATCACTAACTCTCCGAAGTTTCCACTGTGTCGACGTTGTGCCTTTTGCGATGCGGGCTGGGCAGCATTATTTTTTTCTTTTTCTTTGCTCCCACTAATATATGTCACGACATTGAAAACAGGAAAGTCTGTAGTCGGGTAAAACTCAAGAACGAAACGGCACATTCCCTCAAAGGAGGCCCTCCAGATAGTAACATCGACGGTACAGCTTTCTGCGGCTATTTAGCCAAGGCTAAACAAGAGAGAGAAGGAAACGGTCCTCTGTTCCCGTGCTGGCATCCTTATCCCGAACAAGGATCACCCCACCTCTGACGCCGTTTGGACAAAGACGGTACCCTCTTTGCCCCGGCTCTCCAACTTTTTCCCTTCAACCTTCCGGAACCATAGACCGAATAAAGGAAGCCTTTGGCTTTGGCGAAGGACAGGCAGAGAAAGAAGCATGCGGAACCACCCCAGCCAACACCTCCCCCCACGCACGACGGGGACTAGCAGCCGGGCTTGCCATGGTTCGTTTGTAATCCTCTGAAGGCAGGCGCAGCAACAAAAGAAATGCCTTCACGCAGCACGGGTTAAGAAAGGACCGGACACGTATCTCAACATCTCAACCAAAACCAGTCTCGGGTCGCTGGGGGCAAGACGGGTAGACACTTTCTCAGTGATGGATCAGTGTCGTAGCCTGGTGGCAGAATATGAACTACTCGCAAGATGGCGGCAGTGGAACCGCCACCTTAAGCATTTTTGGGGGTCGCAGCTCAGGTGCTTCAGGTTCCGATGACAGATGCCATGGGGCTAGCAACATCTTTTTCGTCCATCGTTATTTTATTAATAAAGGGTATCTTTGTGGTTATTCGTGGACGGCCACAATGGCTGAACAATCCCGAACATGGCCTTGATTTCACCGGGCCTGAGTCTTCATTTTGAACCAGTATGACAGGATCACTGACTGGCAGGGGGTGAGGGTGACGAGATTAACGCATATAAGTTTAATCCAAGTCATCCAGCATATAAAATGCACTTCAGTGATCACAAGGCCGTCAAAGCTACATCAACGTAATCAAAACTCTCAAAACAGAATATATCTGTGGTAAATTACTTGCTTTCGCCCAACAGCAAGCACTCGTGGCCGTCCGGGGAGTCACCTCTTTTCTTCCATATTTTCGGGCACCACAAGTTTAGGGAAACGCCCCTTACAAGAGCGCGACTCTTACATGAGTATACTAGACGCTATGTATATTCAAAAAGCCGGTATCATTTAAACCAAAAAATTTCGGGCACCACAAGTTTAGGGAAACGCCCCGTACAAGAGCGCGACTCTTACATGAGTATACTAGACGCTATGTATAATGAAAAAGCCGGTATCATTTAAACAAAAAAATTTCGGGCACCACAAGTTTAGGGAAACGCCCCGTACAAGAGCGCGACTCTTACATGAGTATACTAGACGCTATGTATAATGAAAAAGCCGGTATCATTTAAACCAAAAAATAAACCGGCCGCTTACAGCACGCAACATCATTATTTCCTTGTTGTTGACTTCCTATATTTATTCTGCCTGATAAAATTACTTTTGCCAATACATTAAGGAGTGGTATAAAGAAACACCGAAAGATCATCCAGGACAGGCTCCCTTATAAGATTTTATCATGAGGGACCTCCTGGCGAAATATGTATGTTTTCAGGAAATATAAAGTTATTAATAAAATTCCGTTGTGATTTACTCCCATAGTTTCTTCCCCCTTCTTTTGGGGGGAAAAGATTGGTTACACAGCCGAAATAAAAGCTTCAAACTTAAACGTATTTGGCTTACTTACGTTAAGCGAACTGTGCGTTGACTGTGCTTCACCAACGTTCTGGTCGGTGGCCTGCGCCATTTATGTATGCATGTGCAGTTCTCATCCGCCATGATATGGTAGCTTGAATCAGTATAGCGCAGACTGAAGTGTTGGAGCTGCGCGTCCGTGTCTGGCTGTCACTGAAATCAATCAATCAATCAATCAATCAATCAATCAATCAATCAATCAATCAATCAATCAATCAATAAATCAATCAATAAACGCCCCCACTGGCGATGTCTTCTTCGACTTGCTCCGAAGTGTTCTTGCAGCTGTGCTTCCGTGTCTGCCTGTCACTGAAATAAATAAATAAATAGATCAACACCCCCACTGGCGATGTCTTCTTCGACTACCTCCGAAGCTGCGACTGCAGTCTCCACTGGAGGCAGCGTCTGCCTGTCGCTTAAATCAATCAATCAATCAATCAATCAATCAATCAATCAATCAATCAATCAATCAATCAATCAATCAATCAATCAATCAATCAATAAACGCCCCAAGTGGCGATGTCTTCTTCGGCTAGCTTCGAAGCTGCAACTGCAGTCTGCACTGTATACGGCAGCGTGACCCAAGGACTGTAACGAGTACAATAAAGGCTCAGGATAGTAATAGAAGCCGGAGCGCTTGCAGGAAGAAAGGCTTCGTACGGAGTTTGGAACAAGGGGGCGGTATAATTGCGCGGAGCGAGGCACGCCGACGGTTAAGCCTGGCGGTCAGGTAATGTCCGTGATTGATAGGAACGGCGTGGGTTGTTTCTATAGAAGAGTGAACATCGATCTGGCCATAAGGAGCTACAGCGCTGCCTATCGGGCACATTTATAACAACAACAAAAGAGGTAGACACGACTTTACTGGAGTAAGTTACCTTTTGTCCTCTTTTTAATCATCTCTTCTGAGAAAAGAAAAAAAAAACGCAGGATACAATCACGTCATTACTACAAGTAGGGGGCGGCCCAGGATGGAAGGGTAGAGCTCTCAATAACGCCCACATCCTGTAGGATGGTTGTTATAGAAATGAGAAATAAAAAGAAAGACAAGATGACGGAAGCAGCAGATAGGAACCACCATTTCGAAAATAGATTGAGCTGTAGCGATGCAAACGCGACTAGAGGATTCAATCATGCTCAAGGCTAAGATAGAGCAGCTCCGAACTGCTCCCTTTAATCCCTTTGAGCGCACCGCGAACTTGTTGCTTCTTTAAATCATGCATTAACACTTCTTCTTGGGCGAGTTGGTGCATACTTGTCTCGTCCTTGTCTTTTCGTGGTTTGCATGCTCTGGCGCTATTTTCTTCAAATCAAATTAAATCATGCGCAGTCGTTTTTACTAGTTAACGAGCTAATCGCTTTCGGAACGCATGAGCACCGCAAAGCAAGGATGTTATCATGGTAATGATGTTAGACCTTATATTCAGCGATAACAGTGGCAAGTTATCGTCTCTATTATCCTTTCACGGCGAGACGTCTGCTTAACAACAAATAATCTAGGGTACCATGTGATAGAAAGTTAAAGTCCTCGTGATTTTATTCGCCATCTAGGTCATGCACGTATCTAAGAAATGTAATGCAATGTGCATTTGAAATCAAAATTTTTCCTGTGTTCCCTGCAGCAGTTTTATGCAGTGGAAACGCGCCCGGAAACATTGGCGCCAAGGAGCGTCTTCTGCAGCCCAAGACAGGAAGCGACCACTGAGTTCTCAGAGTCGATTCTTCCTGTTTTTGTTTCCTTCGCTTATTAAATACGCAGTTAATGCGCGCAGGACTGTTTATCTCAGGTCACGCCGCACAAGCGGCTTCCAAATCCAGGACAATCGACGTTGCCGATGCGTGGAAAAACAAAGAATTTCGTGGTACACCGGCTGCCATGGACCATGGCACACACACTACGGCGTGGACCGCCTCAGTAGAGTCAAGAGTATGCAGCCCGCGATGGAAATCGCGTCTCTGTTCATCGTTTATCATCGTTACATCCCCACTCCAGCCGAGTGTACGAACGCCGATTGGCCCAATTTTTTTTCCTTCTTTTATCGTATGCAACGCATTGGTAGCAGACGATGCGTTCCCTAATTTCGTCCGTGAGCCATCAGCAGACATACCCGCTAGGGGCGAGCTCGCACCGTTCTAGCAGGCAGGGGAACGAAAAGACTCGATCCGCTACCTTGTTTCCGTATCTTAACCCCATATCTCATTCCTGCCGGCTCCTCGCTTTAGTTACAGCACTCCGCGGAGGGCAGCTTTTATTCGCCGCGCCGCTCCCAGGCCGTTAAATCCTCAAACCCAACCCGAAGCAGACGATTCCTCAGGCGAGCAGAAGTAGCAGAAGACGCGAGCGGGCCCCCCTCCGTTCCGGTTTGGGTTTTCCCCCTCTCACAACCCCTCGCGAACCCCTCCACTTTTCTTTCTCTCTCCTATCTCTTTCCACGCTCTCGACGGCGGCGTTCAAACTTTTACGCTCTCCCATTGGGCAAAAAACGGTGACGTCACGCTCGACGTCACAAAAGATGGAAACAAAATGAATACAAACACGCGGAGGAAGGAGAGAAGAGAGAGAGAGAGCAAAGATATCCCGTCACCCGCTTGCTCAAACCTCCTCTCACATTCGACGCTCGTCTGCCGCAGCGTGTGTGCGGGGGTCTGACGGCGTGGTCTCATCTGCTGCTCCTCGCCCCTCAGGCCAGTTCAGCCTGCGGGTCTAGACGACGTTCCAGTTTTTCGAAGAGTTTGCTCTCCGCCGGTGGTGGTGCGAGTGCTGCCTTTTGGTGGTGGTGGTGACAACAACGGACCCACATCGAACTTCGTTTCTCGGCGGCCATTTGGAATTCTGTGCTGTCAGCGTGCGAGCGATGTTGAGTGCGTCGACGTTTGTGGACGTTGGTTGCACCTGAAGAACCTTGCTCTCAACGCAACGTAAGTTTGTCGAGATCTTCTTCGGAGGGGGGTTATTTTTCTTGGCACAAACAAAACCGCCGAGGCGCGGTTTCGGCGCGGTTGGTTTGCATTCGTGTTCGGACGTGTTTTGACTAAGGATGAGTAGTCGCTTCGCATATTCCACAGCTCCGAGTTAGGAAATGTGCGCGTGGTTGAAGAATAAGACGATCGTTTCGTCTCCACGTGGGCAAATGTATTTTTTATTCTATTCTGGTGCAGGAATCTTGGCGCGTGTTAGGAAACTTTGTGGGCTTTATTTGTTTTTTCTTCATCTAGGCGAAAAATATACGGCTGGAATTCCGATGTTCCACCGCTGTCGTGGAGCGTGGGATGACTTAGACAGATTTAATTTGCAGTGTTGAACGATTAGACCAGATTAAGGGCGATTTTGAGTCATCCCTTTTTTGATGCTATCGGCGAGCCTTTCAGTCAGGTTCGACAGTTCTTGAAGGGGAACGTAATGTCAATCAGATCCGATCACATCAACTCTTCACGATGGCGGGGGGTCTTCAATGTTGCCTAAAAGCTTTATGACGTTTTCGGAACGGCCAAATGAAATTTAGGTCACTCGCTATTAATTGCTGCACTGTTCGGATGGACGTACCAGTGTGTGCTATCGGATCTTCTCTGAGCGCTGGTGTGATTGTTTTATTTGTTCCAGCGCTACTGCTAAAAAAAAAAAAGGCAATTTCACTTGAGTGGCACAAATCATTCTCGTTGGTATTCCTCCTCAATAATCATAGAAGTTTTGCAGTTGTTTTGAGCGATAATTTCGCGGACATATCTGATAGCTATGCACCGCTACTAAGCTTGAAGCGAGCTGCTGACCCGTACAATCTTTAGCTGCTCGAGCCTGCGTCTCTAGGAAGGTAGAAAGTAGTCTATGCCAAACGGTTTTTATCCCGGGGGGCTTAACATGTTCTGGTCATTTGCCGGCATGGTCGTTTGTTTCTAAACTTACAGTACAGAACCCACACTCATGTTTTACCGTTTAAAGCGGAGAGCGGGGCTAGACGGTGATCTTTAGATTCAAGGCACATGGTAACTAGCGCTAAAGACGAGATAAAACCGGTTGATGTCTAACGTTGTAATCTCTCTTCTGTCCTTGTCTTCAGCGCTAGCTACCATGCGCCTAGAATTTATTGCCGAGCAAAGAACAAGAAATCGCCCCGGTGTGAAATGACTCATGCAGCACCTTTGTGAGGAAGTTGGATATCTATGCATCCTCCGGAGAGACTTCCGTTCCAAGTCTACGGAGTTGCAAATGCAGTAGCTACAACTACGCAGACAGTTGCAACGCCGCACAGGGTATTGGAATGGGACTGATGAAACTTACGTAGTTGTAACCCCGACCGGAAATTACCGGGAAGTCGCGTCCATGGATAAATGCGTTGTACGGTTTCGTAACACGACTTGTACGCTGGTATTAGTAGCTCTTTGTTTCTTAGTTCGCCTTTCGTATTATCTGCATTGCACCCCCCCCCCCCCCCCCCCCTCTGGGTTTTCTCCGGACTCGTCTGTCTTCAGGATACGGAACTGTCAGTTCGCTCTTATTTGACGTAGTTTGGCAATTTATCCAAATTATTCTAAATTTGTACCTTGGAGATGTTAAAGGCGGGGGCATGTAAAGCATGGGTTTATTAAATAAAATTTGCACCAAACGCGATTTCATCACGAAGAAAACGAACGCAGGAGACGTTTGAGCGAAATTTATTTCTCAGTACCGAACGCCAGTTATTAACCTGTCTTGGAAACCAACACATAAGTCGGACTGCGATAATTACTGGCTAGGGTGGGCACGGCAAGCATTTCGAAATAACCAGAATTTAAGCGTGCATGTACTTTTTTTTTTTCCTATCCACTGGGCTCCCTGGGAGTACAGATTGGGCGGGGGGGGGGGGGGGGGGGGGAAGGGGGGTTAGAGAAGCGTAAAATGCTTAGGACCGCCTCCACCTTGCATGCGATTGGTTGAAAAAAAGGCGTGTACATACAAGATCGAACAATGAGGCGATTCGGTGTAGTGAGCGAATTTATTGTATTTATACATACTGCAGCCCTACTGGGCAATTGCAGGGGTGGGTGTGAACAAAACAATGAAGAGAAACAAAGAAACAAGGAGCACAATGGCAAACATCCGAAACAATATGAGTGGAATGCAAGAAAAAAGGCAAAACTATTCAATAGCCGCTAAAAGCAGCTCCAAAGGGAGAGAGTGAATAGAACCAGGTAACGAATTCCAACATTCGATTACACGTGGAAAGAAACTGTATTTAAATGTGTCCGTGCAAGCAAAATAAGGCGTGATGTTTAGGCTGTGGGGACTTCTAGTTTTAGATGGTATAGCAGGGATTAGGTAATCATTTGCAGAGGCCGGTTTAAGACTAATTCTTTTTTTTCCTGGGGGCTCGCGTTTGGCATTAGCGCCAAGTCGCCTGTGTAGCGCACAGGGGGTGGTTCGTGCGTTACCGCGGAGTTTCTGATTATCCGCACACGTCTTGTTGTTGACTCGCCGGGCAGCGACACGTGTCCAGGAAGGATTACGGCAAGGCGCCGGCCAAGAAATAGCAGAACCAAGGAGCGCGCGCGTTTCTGTTTCTGCTTTTATTTTTCGGTTTTGTATCTCGCGACTAGCGCGTCCGCCACAATCGGTTGTGAGTCACTTTTTGAAACCTTGAGACAAGATGGAGGCTTCGCCGCGATACGTGCTGGCTGGTATGCATGGTAACGGAAGCTGGACACGCGGCTGTTGACTTGCGATGTACAGGCGCGAACAGTATAAAAGGGAACGCTCGTTTCTCACTGGAGGTTCAAATTTAAGTTTGCATCTATGCATAGAGATTTGAAAGGCGCACGGATGTCGTGAGTCTGGAGAAAACGGGGTTACGAAAAACAAAAGTACGAATCTCATTCGAACTTTAGAAATAACCGCCGACTTCATGGTAATATTATTAATAATACGTTTTACGTCATTACGAACAAAAAATAACATTGTCAGTGAGCCCACCGTAGCGATAAGTGTAGCAACTGATCAGAGTGGATCCACGAACTGGCAGGCAGAAAGAACTCGTAATTGCGTCACCATTTCCGAAAAATCTCTTAGCACGCAATAAAGTGGTTAAAAGGCATTATTTACACCATGCCCCAAGTACGTGTTGTTTGAAAAGATTGAACACAACAACCTCGAACGGAAAAGATTAATTGATTTCTTCATTAAGCACTTTCTTTTGTGATCTCAAACAATTATGTTTCAAAGCAAGAGACATGAACATCAGTGAAAGTGAAGTGTTCCCTTTGGTATTGCTCGCGCCTGTATGTCGCTGCGCGGTAGTCTAGACTTTGATTAGCAGTCTCGCGTCCTCATGACGTCGGTCTGCCATGACGTGTTCGCTTATCTACGTGTTGCCGTTCTTGAGACGCAGTTAGCCTGCGTTTACGATTACAGCCACAACGGACGTAGTCGCGAGGGGACATGCTGACGTCACTCCAAAATGGAGAAGTTACCACTTGACGACAAGACTTACAACAGAAGTTAGAGAGCAAGATGTCATTTTCTGGCTAAAAAATTACGGTGCGTTGGGAGAACGCCCTCGACTAGCGAATCCGCGCTGTTCTTAACGCCAGTTCCGCCTTTATTCTTTTTGTATTTGTTTATTTCTTCCAGCTCCAGAGGGCGTCTGTGCGCAAGCGAACTGCTTAATTAGTGAGCGTATAACGATTACCCTGTACTGGGGCAACGCAGACTGAACGGCAGAGTCAGGCGTACCAGCCTGATGAGAGAACTTTTCCGACCAGGAAAGAAGTGGCGGACGTCGTGGATCGAGTGGAGAGAGCAGCACAATCCGTAACAAAAAAAGACTGAGGATATGCTCTAGAAACTTATATGCCTTTATGGGAGTAACCTGTCCTCCAGCGCACTCCCGGGGCAGAGTATGCTGCCCAAAGCCCTGGGGTACATTTCCTTCGCTACAAAAATTGCGAGGACACGATGCCGTGACGACTTCCGGTGGATGTGACGTCACACCGTTCCTGTGGCTATATCGAAACTCAAATTATACATCTTTCGGGGATCTTAAGTGTTGATTACGCTTAATTACACATTTTCCCATCTAATTTGACACCAAACCGACGTTTTTCCGACCATTCTGTGACAGTTTTCACTATGCCGTGACGACTTCCGGTGGATGTGACGACACACCGTACCCGTGGCTATATCGACGTCCGCGCTATTTCGACATTTTTGCGTATAATTAATTAACTAATTATTATAGAGTCATCAAACTTGGCTTCTAGGTTCATTTTTTCGTCCTCTATCTGAAGCAGTCATTGGTTTTCTTCTATCGTTTTTAGTTCCCGAGCTAAACGCGTGTGACACGCTTTGTTAACGGACGACAGTATGAGCCATTAAAGGCTTTAGCCTTAAAATATGGAATTCTTAACGGTTGGCAACGGAAACAAATTCCGTCTTCCGAACACGCGAAGTTCTTGCGACTACGAGGATTTTAACCGAGGCTTCAACCAAAGCTTAAGAGGCTGTTTCAACCTCCTCTATATTTCAACTTCCAGTCCAGCGTTTAAAAGCCTCCTCATGGATGGATGGATGATAATGGCTTCACCCTTTGTACCGGGCGGTAGCTTTCGCCACCTAGCCTCCTCCTCAAGTTGCTATGCTTTGCAGTCGGAATAATACCTCCGTTGCCAAGGGTAAAGCATTTCGCATAGTTAGTGATCGAAATCTACTCCGGAGAGGAGGACGCTAGAGGACCGCTTAATCCCTTTTCACTCCTTTTGTGTTTAAAGTGCATGACGAACTAACTAGATTAATAAAAAAAAAGGAAAGATACACAGAACAAAAAGAACTACTGGAAAGACAAAGAATCGCCTCTAAGCTGGTGGAATGCGGAAATTAAAGAGGCGTTTGAACTCGGGAAAAACAGGCATCGAGTGAACACAGAGCGGCCAAAAAGGCCTGGCAGGCACACGAGAAGGTGAACATAAAATGGGGCAGGTATAGATGACGCAAGTTGTATGTTCATGAGCTTGTAGACGTGAAAATGAAAACACGAGGCGCTCGTTGATTAGTGGCGGTTAGGACAAAATATATAGCACTGCCCGAGGAAATTTTGGAATCTTATGAATCTCTCAGGCAGGGACACCGAAAGCATAAAACAAAGAAGGCAGCAATCTGGAGGGTAAAGCGTCTTAACAGTACATCGATACGGTAATCCGAGAGGAATTTAAAGGAAATGGCTGGGTGGCGTCTACAACGCTGCAGACGGCAGGCGAAAAGTTAATCTTGGGGACGTGGACTGGAACAAAGCGCTGGAAGGGATTCCTCAGAATACAGCAACCGGACCAGCAAGTGCAGTGGTATATAGACGGAAAACTTTGCCTTTTTGAGGTTTTGAACTGCGGTGGAGCGGTTATTTCCGGTCTGGTAGTTTCTCCTTTCTGTAAGTGCTCCGGGCCGGGCTAGTTCAGCGCTCCCGTTACCGCTACCTTCACGCAAGCCTTTTTTCTTTTCTCCTTGAAGGGTGAAAAGGTGTTAACTGTTCTCGGTCTATTTCACATTATCCGCCGGAAAAAGGGGGGAGGGGGGGTGTATTTTTTTTCCCGCTCACAGGTTAGCCTGTATACTAAACGTGCACATTCAATTATTCTGGCCACAATATATTTGATTAGAGGTGCCCCTTTCTTCTAACTCAGCCATCTAACTTTGCCTTAAAACAAAAAAAAAAACGCTAACGTTGATTGGTTTGGTTTATGGGGTTTAACGTCCCAAAGCGGCTCAGGCTATGAGAGACGCCGTAGTGAAGGGCTCCGGAAATTTCGACCACCTGGGGTTCCTTAACGTGGTGGTGGTAGTGGTTTATTTAAAAATAAAAAAGCGCTGACATCGCACCGTACAAGGCCTCTAGAATTTCGCATCCATAGAAATTCAGCCGCCGCAGGCCGGAATCGAACCCGCGTCTTTCGGGTCAGCAACCAGGCACTATAACCACTGAGCCATCGCGAGCAAACTGGCACTCACGACAAGCCCGTTAAAGCCGAACGAATCTTGGAGCTTGGATACCTTCCTCTAAGTCCGGTATATTTTGTCAGCTGTTGAGCAGAATACAAGGTAACAAACGAAATATCTATCTCTGCATTCCATCGTGATGACAACGCTGTTCGACGGGTGACGATGCACAAGTGACGTCACCAATCACCGGCAGTAAGCAAGAGCAATGGCTGAGTGCGCATCGCCAGCCTCTCGCTACACAAATCGCTATGTACACCAAACAACCCGTTCGGGAGCGGCAATCCTCTGCGCGCCGCCGACTACAAT
This sequence comes from Amblyomma mixtum, assembly GCF_055824585.1. Lineage (NCBI taxonomy): Eukaryota > Metazoa > Arthropoda > Arachnida > Ixodida > Ixodidae > Amblyomma > Amblyomma mixtum. The sequence continues at coordinate 143,434,575 of NC_143015.1, read as the reverse complement.
TTCGCTCTAAAGAACAGCTCGAGGAAGAATGATACGTTGTGTCGAGATGGGCAGGGGGGTGATTTCAGCGCCATTCGAAATATACACCCACGTATGGACACGCTGACTGGCTTCCTAAGATAGGCTGTGCGATCTTATGGCAAGCACGTCCCTACAGAAGGGCCCGCTTATAAGCGGTACACGTCACGGAGTGTGTACGTCACGCATAGATTAGAGAGCCGAACGCATTCCGGGATCAAACGGTTGTGAGTTGCGGCGTGATCAGTTTTCGGGACCAAGCTCGATTTGTTCCTTCTGCAGACGATTGGTATGCGGCCGAACCTTGAAGCCATCATTGACGAGCCGGTGACGGAAATGCCTTTTTAGTGAGTGTTGTAATCGCTCCCTACCCGTGCCTGCCGTGGGTCGAATTGCAGACTCCCTGAGGACGCCGGAAAGGTCAGAGCGAGGGCGCTCACATATCTCGGTGGACACCTGAACCGCGCCGTAACGGAAATGAGGAAGGTGGGAGTGAAAGAAGAGAGAGAAAGAGGTGCCGTAGTGGAGGTATCCGGAATGATTTCGACCACCTGGGGATCTTCAACGTGCACTGACATCGCACAGCACACGGGTGCCTTCTGCGTTCCGTCTCCATCGAAACGCGGCCGCCGCGGTCGGGTTCGAACCCGGGTACTCACTCCGGCTCGGTAGACGAGCGCCCTAACCACTGCGCCACCGTGGTTTTGCGAGTCCTCCGTATAACTGGTTGAGAAACCATGCCAGAAAACGGACGCAGACCCTCGAGCGGCGGACGTTATCGCGTAACCGCGCAAACGCAACGTTCGGGGTCACGGTCGCGTGAGAAACAGCGGCCGCTGCTGCTGCAGCAATAGGAAGCGTGCGCGACTGATTGTGGCCGCGCCTCTTCTTTTCTTCTTTCTTTCTTCCGTATCTCTAGCCTTGCGCGCAGCGGCGGAAAGACGTCGAGAGTTGTCTAACCGCTAAGCAAGCGCGCGTTGCAAAAGAACGTGCAAAAAATGCAGATTATTGTCCAGTAGTGCAATAACAATAAAACTTTGCGTCATTGAGAAGCGCGCGGTCCTTGGGTTAACAACTAAGGCGACCGTGAGAATGCAGGGCATCACGGTTTAGTTCAGAGTGCAAGTTTCCCTTATAAAAATGGTCTATAGACAGTCCATAGACCTCTTATAGACTCTATTGCCTTCGTACAGATATTTCTTTTTGTCTATTCATAGTCTATAGACGAAAGTCTACAAAAAGTATGGCCATAAATCTGTAGATTGTCTATAGACTGTCTATGGAATTTGTATTACCCATAGACAGTTCTCTAAGATTTGTCTATAGAGAGTCTATAGACTTTATAGACAGAAGTGTAAAAATTTTATAAGGGTGATTTTGTCGGTAACTCTTCAGGGATCGGTTAGCCAGTCCTTTCTTTTTCCAACTCTTGAAGTATATTGCGCTGATTCGATCATGCATTTGTTTAATTTCAAACATCAGCAGTCATGCACGCATTGCATAACCAGAAGGGAAGAGCATATGAATATATTATAAATGTACCTATGGGTTCAAGACAAAGGACAGGATTGAATGAAGACATGTGGGAAAGGCTTTTGTCCTCCAGTGGGCATAGTTACAGCTGATGATGATCTATAGGGACTCCACACCGACCGTAGTCATTGCTGATGTGGAAGGATGCCAGTCAGGAGGGTTGTCGGGCAAGGTGACACAATATATCCTCTATTATTCGAGGCGTGCTTGTTGGTTGTTTGTTTATGGGGTTTAACGTCCCAAAGCGACTAAGGCTATGAGAGACGCCGTAGTGGAGGGCTCCGGAAATTTCGACCACCTGGGGTTCTTTAACGTGCACTGACATCGCACAGTACACGGGCCTCGAATTTCTCCTCCAAAGAAATTCAGCCGCCGCGACAGGGATCGAACCCGCGTCTTTCGGGCCAGCAGCCGAGCACCATAGCCACTGAACCACCGCGGCGGCCGAGGCGTGCTTGTGGGTTCACTGGGAGTATGTGGTGTCATGGTTAAAGATGAGCATCTAGTAACCTCCTATTTTTTGATGAAATTCGCCTGCCAAGTAACTCAGGGGAGGAACTGTAGTGCACCAATGAGGCCATGAGCCCGCAAAGGACATCGGTAGGTTTTAAAGTCTAGGCGTAACGTACACTAATCAGGGAAGGGTATGCAACAGTCTGCGACAAGTACTGAAGTATAGGATGTAGTAAGAACCAATAGCGATTGCAGGTCTCGACCGAATGAAAGGAGTTACCAAGAGAGTGAGAATGGCGTTGAGTAAATTGTTGAGTTGGAGGCGAAATTCTAGAGGCCCGTGTGCTGTGCGATGTCAGTGCACGTTAAAGAACCCCAGGCGGTCGAAATTTCCGGAGCCCTTCACTACGGCGCCCCTTATAGCCTGAGTCACTTTGGGACATTAAACATCATAAACCAAACCAAACCTATATTGTTGAGTTGTAGATGGGAGGTTATCGATATACTTACGAACAGCAACTAGTGGCTACGACGTACCCACTATATGGGTCTGCATGATGTAAGATGTTCGCACAAACTTATTTGAAAGAAAAAAAAATGCTTATATGCATCCAAGATTTCGTAGATGGTACTCTAAAGTTCACATTAGCCGACCTATACCCAGCAATTCTGGACAAAAGAATTTTCTACCGGAAAGAGTTTATAGACGCAATTTTTTTTATTATTGGAACATTTGACTTTAACAAACAATATATCCGCAAATTTCTCGTCGGCAGGTTTTCGTCTTTTTGCTATTAAAGTTTATGCCATCCTCAAAACATTCCCCGTTGGTTTTCTATGGTAGTCCTAACTGCTCGATGCGAGGGAAAAACTCTAAAAGAAAAATGTTGATACGCATCGAAAGAACGAGCCATTACTTTCAGTATTTCCGTAACGTACCTTACAGTGTTCCAGTGTTCGAAATTATGGTCCAAGAATGCTGGACATGATAAGCACAGGAAGACAGGTGCGTGTAATTATAATCCCTACACTGTAAACAGAAAGGTGTAAATAGGGAGTAAGCTGTGCGTACTACCTTTTATGAAAGGGATTGTGTTAGTTGACTGTTTATTCCCATATAGGTGTATTCGTGTTAAGAGTATACCGACGTCGCAAGAGGACTCCTGCCGGCGGATAACAACACTGACCACTGCTCCTTCGAAACACTTCTCGCTTTTTCACTCGCACACACGCATATCTTTGGCACGCGCAACACACCTGGCGCAACATTCATCGGGTCACTGACCCCCCCCCCACCACCACAAAGGTAGGCGGTGAAAATAAAGGAACGGGGAGAAGGGAACGTCGGCAACGAAAGAAAGACCCGTTGTACAGCCACGCCGGGATCATCGGCGACGCTACGGCGCCAACAAAAGGACGGGGTCGAAAGATGAGGAAACCGCATCGAGGCGAAGAAGGCGATCGTCGCCGCCTTCCGCAACCGAACGGACCCCGTAACCGACTGAGCGGCGCAAAAGCCATCGTTGTTAACGGCCCCGCAGCACACAGACCTCGCGACCTCCTCCTCTCCAAAGGCCGATCCGCCCCGGCAAAGTGTCGGCTCTTTCCGGACCGAACCAGCGGGAGGGGGGGGGGGGGGCACAACTTTTCCCCCTTTCCCTCATTACCGCACCATCACCACCGGCACGAAGCGGTTGCTCGTGCCGCTATGCGTGTGCACACCTCAACCCTTCCCTCCCTTGTCTGTTCGTCGCCACCAACAAAAGAAGGACAAGGCGACCCCATACTAGCCGATAATCCCGATGGCATCCATTTTCTTCGGCTTCTTACTCCTCTGTCTTCATTTGTTTTAATTTTTGTTCTTTTTACGCCTAGTGCTGAGCGATGAGTAAGGTGAAGAGCTGGTTTTCGGGGTAACGGGGCAATGAACGTCTCGTTCGCGGTGGTTCAAGGCTGACTGTTATCTTAGGACACCCGCTCTCAGCGGGTTGAAGTCTGGGAAAGAAAGTGTGCGCGGAGTTTTGCCACCTGCATTCCTGGCCCATGCTGTACCCCCGACCAAGGGCTACAGATTTCGAAAAATTCAGCAGCAGTCGAGTTTCCGTTGGTTTGCTCATGTGATGAGCGGATGATGATGGATCTGTTCACAAAATGGCGATATTAAAGAGGACATGGACGTTGCGTAAAAATCGTGCAGTACCGCTAAGCCTAACTGTCCATCACGTTCTGTTCTGCAGCCACTCGTTCCTTTTCTTTCTTACGTCACGGATCATGTCATCGCGCTATTTCTGAATCTTCAAAGCCATGCACCAAGTGGTGGCGGCTAAGATAACTAGAAGCGCCGGTCCAGGATTCCTGGTAATTAGTGCAAAGCCTTGTGGCACGCCGGCACACTCCTGAATGCACAGTACTCCTCTCCTGAATGTGGCACACTCCTGCAGTCGTGCACAGTACTGGAAGGGCGGGATGCGGCGCATACCGGTTTGGGCTTGACGGACGGGCGATTTTGGCTGGCACGCGTCCCTTATCTGGCTGGCCTAATCTGGCTTCAGACGCCGGTGCCGCGGACTCGATAAGCATATGTCCAGACACGGGTATGCACCGACTCTGCGTACTTGGCATTCTAGCTTCGATTGACTTTTCGAGACCCTACTATGTATCTCTCGAACAGCCCCTGTAGCTGCTATTGACCTGTACGAGAACTAATGCTTTTTCCTCGACAATTCTATACGGGACTGACCAGTTATCCGGTTCCATGTCGGTTGTCTTCGAGGTGCAACAACCACTGCACTTTGTTGCGCTTTACCTATGAAGTGAACAGTCCGGTTTATTCCTGAACGAAATGCCGTCGCCACTGAGACCTTTGGCGCATGCGCAGTCCATCCAGAGGTACAGTTGTTATATTACAGTCGTTCACACGTCCTTCTATACAGCGCTCGAACGGCGCGCTCAGTTGTCCATTCATGACTGTCGCTGCCTAGGGCCCTCGATATAGATTTTAAAAGCATTGGGAGTTGAACAGGCTCCATGGGAATGTGCATGCGCATTGCGCGATCAGGTCTAGTTTTGAGCCCTAGGCCACTTGTAAAATGATGCAAGTGTACTCCTTGGTCAGCCTTTCGAGAGATCTACAGTCAGATACAAATCAATAATGAAGCGGCTTTTCCCCATCAAAGGATCCCCTTTCAACCAATCAATGGTGTCGGCCAATTCTCGAGACCGTGCCAGCGTTACAATGCAGGGAGTGGCAGGTGAAAGAAGATAGTCTCGTCCCTCCGTGGTCGGGGATAGTCCCCTTCCCTGCATTGTGACCCTGCTAGCAGGTTCTTGAGAACCGGCCGATGCCATTGGCTGGAAGGGATTCTTTTGACGGGCAAAAGCCACTTCGTTATTGAGTTGTATCCGACTACAGAGAGATGAGTGGCAAGTGTGCGAACCGGTAGTCTATTTCCACTCCAGGGCGGCCCATCAGTCAGTTGGAACTGGCTTCTTGTATGCTGGGCTTTGGTGAGAACTCTCCCATCGAATTATCGAAAGCGGACTGTGAATACACTGCAGTGCACTCCGTACAGAATGACATAAGACAGGAGACACCCGTCCTGTGTTGCCTCTTACTGACTGGGTATATCTTTGTGCCGGAGTCCATCTCGCCAAGTCCCGCCAAGTGTGTGTGCCATTCCAGAGGGCACGCATCAGGCCTCTTCAAAACCCATTTGCTGCGCCTTGACGTGGGCATCCGCCTCCTACGCACTCAGCACATGCAGCGCCTCTTCAGTGGCCATCGCCTCTAAATATAGACTCGAAGCAGGATGTGTGTGTGCAGAGGGAGATGTCACCCTTTAACACTGTTTCTCTCAAGTACTCGCGGGCTAGGCCGGTGAGCCAATCGGTCCAGAAACCGTCGGTTGTAGTGGATGCGGAAGAGACAGTCGGTTTTTCCAAACTCCTCTGCACAGTGACAGACGCAAAATACTTTGCCGGGCTGGCGGAGTGAAGCTGAGCGAACAAGACGTCGGGCAGAGAGCAATTTGCAAATTGTTTTTCGTCTTTTCGAAGCAACTTTCTCGCTCCAGGAAGGTTGGGCGTCGTCCCCGAAGTGATTTTCGCAAGGAAAACCGTTTCTTAACATAGTGCATCCCAAAGCCAGTTGGCACGGCAGATCCGGGAGGGTGCCTTTAGTTGAAGCTTCAAGGTTTTCGGCGGGCGCTATTGTGAGCGCGCTGTCAACCGGGCTTTATGATGTGTGGTGAAGGAATGTTCTTCTCGAAGGCCGACCGACGTTCCAATCGCAGCACATTTTTGGAAGTGCCGGTCTGCAGAAACGTCCGGGTGTCATGGGGACAAACACAATGGCAGCCGCCTGGTGTCACAGGTGTCACTTACAGCAGTGCCCTCTATGCTGCTAATGCCCTGTGGGAGCCGCACAGGACGGTTACCACTGCGTAACGCGATATTCAGTCACAGCTAGTTGCACTGTGTGGTGATTAGCATCATTTATTCGTTCTTATCTGCCTGATGCCCTTGTAGACTGCACTAGAGGTCTCTACGCTGCCAGTAGCGCCCGTCCATGTGTCTTTCTTCTCTCCTCGTCCAAGTTTGCGCTGTTATTCAGAAAAATGTCGTACCAACTCGCCCAAGCTTCCGCTTTAATGCCAGTAGCGACGCCTGTAGAAAATCCTGACCACGTGCTTGGCTTGGACCACGCAGTACGATGCTTGCAGTGACGTGGTGCGTGTCGTTACGGCGTTGCCATGATTTCACGCATCACGCACGTCACTGCAACGTCGCTCCAGTCCGGCGGCCCAATGGACCTTTTGGCGGGATTTCGGGATTCGTTCCGGTGGCCGCGCGATCGTCCGAGCGGTACCCAGACACACTAGAGTCAATGGACTCCACCTAGACAGCCGAAGGTGCTTACGCTTACTTTTCTTGTCCGGCGGCCATACCGCCGCACGGTCAGCGCGTTGCAGGTTATACTGACCGCGTCTGTATCTCATGCGCGCAGTGACCCTGTGTCATTTCCGGCAAAACAGATCACTTCAGTTCGGATCGGTCACTACGGCACCGCTTTGAATACTCCTGTAAACTCCGCACCTGAGACTACCCAAGTATGCAGGGACTGATTAGAGGTGCGCACTTGAGAAGAAAATGCGGACTCCCTCCTTTGAGTCCACGATAAAGGGACGTGGGTGCTTCGGTTGTACGCCGCATTTAGCGCGGCTCTTCGTGATGACGTCGTGAGGACTTGAAAAGCTGTATTTCGTTCGGCCTCGGCAACGCTGCTATGAATAGAAAACCCCCGTAGCGCGTAACAACTGAATGGCGAGAACGCGCGGTAGCAAGTTCTGTGTGTCGTATGACGTAGTACATGACGCAACCTATGAGATAGCGGGCCTTGAAAGTGACGCAGTGATAGTGCGCCTCTCTGGACGGTAACACGAGGAGGACTGTTATAACTCGTCGAGTCTGCGACGGCCGTTCCCGTACTCTTGCCTCCTGGTTTCTCAACTTTTTCACCAAGGGATGAAATGGAAAGTCGGCCGACGAAAAGACTGGAGATAAGCCAATGAAAGTTAAGCGACCTACGGAGAGGACAATTATAGGCGTAACTTGACAGACAAGACAGCGGAGTGGGTGAGGGAGCAAACGCGAGTTAATGACATCCTCGTCGAAATTAAGAAGAAATGGACTTGGGCGGGAGATGTAATGTGAAGGCAAGATAGCTGATGGTCGTTAAAGGTGCCCTGCGACGTAGATAAAGCATGGGGTCTTTATCCTTTGTATGCAGAGTAAGGGACATTGTGAGTCCCGAACGCGCAATGAGATCACCGAAATCATAATATTTGATATTTTAATCTTCGCTAGAAATGCTTGTTTCGAGCCGATGGTGTCGCAACGCGGCGGCCATTTGCGGCAGCGGAAATGTGGTGTCATCCAGATAGGGCGCTGCCTTTCTCATTGGTTGGGCGTCCAGTTTGCATATTGTTCCTTTATACTTGCGAAATAAATCCAAAATATTATGTCTCTGAGTACTGAAAGCTTTTCGCATGCCACAAAAACCGGAAAGAAGCAGGGAAAGCGAATGAAAACACAAGAATACAGCTAGGGGCGACACTTTCCATTCCGCTTCAAACCTTCGTGGCAGCCAGCGCTGTTCAAAAAACCTTGGCTCAAACCAGAAAGCGCGCGCGTCGAGACCGACCGTGACCATACCAAGACGGCAGCGAAAAAAAAAAGCCAGTCGACAAGAAAGGCCGGACAGGAGACCGGAGTCGAGTTTGGGGGGGAGGAGGGCTACTGCCCACCGCCTTCCAGTCCGACTAAAAAAGAAACTTCGGGGAGCTTCCTTTGTTGTTGGTCACCCCTGCCCTGAGTACGGCGTCGCGTACACGGTGGGAAGACGCCGTCAAAATGCGCGGGTGTCTACAGCCCCGACAAAGCAACAACTGCATGCACGCTTCCGCTGCGTGTGCGCCAGGCGCGGTTCTGATTGGTAGCGCCCAATCTCGGTACTGGGTGAGTGAAATGGGCGAGTGAAATGCGTTTTCGTCTGAGCTTTTCATTTCGAATTTTCAGAGTGGAATAACTTTCGTTTGCATGCTCCGATTTCAATAATTCTTTTTGTTCTGGTCTCTGGAAAGCATGATGAATCTATTTAATGATATTAACTGGCACCGAGGAAATCATCGCGGTGCCCCTTTAAGGGTAACGGACTACTGAATACCAAGAGACGGCAAGCGTTGCAGGGGGCCCGGCAGGAAGTTAGGTGGGCGGATGAGATTAAGAAGTTTGCGGGGATACGGTGGCTGCAACTGGCGAAGGACAGGGTTAATTGGCGAGGTATGGGGGAGAGGCCTTTGCCCTGCAGTAAGCATACAAAGCTGAAATCACGATGACGAAAGTAAAAGGTGCTCCATCCGTATGAAAGCTTGGAAGAATGATATATCAGGAGCATGCTCGGTAGTTTTCCACAGCCCCCAAACGCCATCTTACTTTCTCCCGCGGTTAACTAACTAGTCTCTGAGTGCCGCCCTAGAATAAAGAGGGCAGCTGTTAACTGCACACTAACGGCGCAGTGTAATATATAGAGGCTTAGAATAGGGTGAGCCTAACCGATAGGGTCAACCTACTGTAAATTTGCCTAATGACATGCGCCACCTTTGGCATGTATACTTAGGGGTCAAACGAGAACTTCGATGATGTCAGGTCCGGGATACATTTTATTTTTTTTTTTCAAACTGGCTTTATTCTTTGTCAAAACGTGAGTTGTGCAGTTTTAACATCAGGATCTGTTCCCTTCTGTAAATAACCGAGTGCAGTTAAGTATGACGCAACACTGACTGCATAATATCGGTGACATCACAACGCTGGTCTCACTCAATCACCGTCGGAAGCACGGGTTTGGTGTAAACCTTGGGCGGCGCCTCAGAGCAGACCATACGCGGGATATAGGTCGTCCTTTGTCCACCAGCTTGTGCTCAAAGCGCAAAGGAACGACGGAAAGAAAGACGCCAGAGAAAGAAGTGCAATTGGCAGGAAAAGCCCGGTCTCTCTATTGGCGCCGACGACGACAGTCGGGTCGTGCGTCCAGCCTGGGTCATCCGCGGCCTATCTATAACCCGTCGCGACCGCGCCGATATGGATGTGCTGACACAGAGTGAGATGGGAGATTGGCTCCCCGTTTGCTCGTGTCCTTGCAAGCGAGACGGCGCGCCCTTTTCTTCCAAGATGATCGCGAGCCGTCTTCTCGAAGGAAGGAAATCAGTAATCAGTCTCTATGCAAACAAGCGCTGGCTGACCGCTCCCCACCCCGTCTTCGGGGTCGTGGAGGGCCGGTGATTAGTGTGCCTGTGAGATGCTTGTTGAGCACAATTTCATTTCCGGTCTGCCAGTGTCAAGATATGGGTGCAACGCTATCGCCCGGGCCCCTTCCTAGTTGTGACCGCGCTCAGGGCTAAGAAACTTTCAACCTAGAATGAAATGGTGTGGCCGTGTGGAAGAAATGCATCGCCTTGTAGATGCACACGGAAGGAATATGGACTTAACCCGTATATGCCTAGCCTAGCCGCCGCGGTGGCTCAGCGGCTATGGTGCTCGGCTGCTGACCCAAAAGACGCGGGTTCGATCCCGGCCGCGGCGGCTAGAATTTCTTTGGAGGAGAAATTCTAGAGGCCCGTGTACTGTGCAATGTCAGTGCACGTTAAAGAACCCCAGGTGGTCGAAATTTCCGGAGCCCTCCACTACGGCGTCTCTTAGTCGCTTTGGGACGTTAAACACCATAAACCAAACCAAACCGTATATGCCTAGCGTCTTACATGTAGGACACCACATTTTTGCGCATTGTCGCAGGAAGACTACCGCGCGTGATGGGAAATAGGATTTTAAAGTCGAAGTCACATGTTTGAAGTTTTAGTACACGCAATTAGTAGCAAATGTCCCTAGTATCCAACATTGTAAGAAGGCATAAATGTCGGTGTTGAGAAAAATGAACTAAGCATCGTATATAAAAAGAAAATATTTTCATCTTTTCAAATTTTTGATGTTTCGGCATGCGTCGGTTAACTAACGCGTTGAATTCACGCTGAAAGGTAGTGTTTTAATCCGGCCATGGACGAATTCGCGGTGGATGGTGCAATACACGAGCCAGAAATTCTTCACCAAAAAGGACAAAGGAAAAAAGTAGCCGCCAATTTTTGTTTCGACCACCGAGGTTTTGACCAAGGGCGTTCAGGAAATGCATTGTCCAATGCAGATCCCTCCTTCGAATAGCTGCTCATATATCCGTACCTAAAAGCTGCGCAATATGTCAAACGTCATCGCTGTCGTCGTTTTCAAAGTCCGCAATAATAGCAATAAAAAATTATACTTGCAAATTTGACTTATTGAAGGCAGAAGTATGCAGGTGTCATTCGCTAATGATTAAGCCACAAGACTATCGTTTCTTTGAGCACTAAGTCAAGGAAACAAGTACACCGTGGCCTAATCAGAGCCGGCAAAATTTGGTTATGTGCAAGCGAGCTTCGCAGAGCAGCGTTCACGAAATCCCCTCCGAGCCAGGTGTTGTTCACAACGAAGTAATCGTTACTACGAAGCACGCCCACCCCTAATATCTAATTTTGTGATAACCAGGGCCCTACCATTGCCAATGCAACTTGAGCCATTCTGCCCGTCGATTTGCACTTTGCCTCTTTAGTGCCCCCGTGCGCCCAACCACGAAATCCGTTCACGTCCCTCTAGGCTGCTAAAGGTATTATATTAGATAACGATTCTATCGATCGGCAACTTCTTTTCCTTCCTTTTTCGTAATAATAAACCACGACTACAGCGCACAGTCATGTCCCGTCAACTTCGCCCCGTCACTTCCCGGAACTGCCGCCACCTGTGTACGCCTCCCTGTTGCTGGGGCTAGGACGGAAGCTCAAGGCCAGCTGTGGGATGAACGACTCTTGTTGGAAACACGAAAGACGACTGCGAGGGAACGCAGGCCGTCGTCCTTCTAGTCTTTTTCCCTATTTTTTTTTGCCCTGGGGGCAGGCACCATCTGGTGGTAGTCACTGACTCTAGCCTTTGGTTGATACCTTGGAGACCCTTATCTTTGTCAACAACCCTCCTTTCCCCCTTTTGGCCAGCGACGGCACTGTAGAAAGCAGCTCCGATTCCCGCCTCTCTTCAGAAAAAAAAATAAAGGGAGAGGGGGTAGTGGTGATGGGGAGGAGAGGGAGGGAAGAGGGATAGAGAGGCGTCTGCTTCTTTCTTTCCCTCTCTCTTTCTGCTTCCCAGCCGCCTTGTACTAGGGGTCGTGACCTCTTCTTCTTGACCGGGCACTGACTTGAAGCTAGTCCTTCAATGCAGTGACCTCCCCGCGCTGACTCATCGACGCTCTTCCTTGAAAAAAGGCGGGAGCGGGTGGGTATCGGTAGCACGTGTTGAGACTTGTCCCGTAGACCGCGGCGACAAAGAAGCGAAGGGATTAGACACACGTGGGGAGGAAAAAAAGGGAAAGACGTGTTGGGGGGCAAAACAGTTACGGAAATTGTAGAAAGCACGTGCTAGCTCGTGGCTTTTGAAACGGCGTCTAGGACGAACGGCAACGAGCATTTTTTTTGTTGTTGTTGAAAGAAGTGACATTGTGAGATTCGGGGGTGCCAGTGCCATGACCCTACGTGGTCTGCCTGGACACATGTGCGCAATGTGAGGAATGTGCGGTGGCCTTGAGCCCTTGAAGGGTCCAAACTCGCCTGCACAATAAAGTTTCCCATCCATCCATTGGACGGTGAACACGTAATTACTTCCCCAAGACTCTTCGGCACATAGTGCGATGATCGCCGCCCTATGAATTCTGTAAATTCAAAAAAAAAAAAAAAAAAGCTCAGAAGTCGCTACTTATTGGACACGTCGGATGAAGCTACGACGGCTAACCTACTAATGAACACTAACAATTCAGCTAAAAGATGTCCGCGCGGTGACGTTCGTGCAGCTGTTCGACTTCGTTAGCGCACGTTTAGCAGACGACAGCTCTGTCGATATTCGGGCATGGTCAACGGGGCAGCTAGGCATTGCCGCGGCCACCGCAGCGGGTATTTTCCACGACCTACGCTGAAGCCCTCCTCAGACTGGGCCTCTTATATCAGCTTTTATCTGGCCGTTCACCAACGGCTGAGCAGCAGGGAGACCGAACACTCCATGAAGAACGTACGGGACATATGGGACGGTGTATCTGTCCTGACCGGCGGAGAGTTGGTACAGTGAGCTGTTTCGCGCCGTACGAAGGTACAGAGGATTACTTAAAAGAGTTAAAAAAGAGTGTTCAGCTGAATTTTGTGGATGGCACATTCGTTTCGCTTAGTGGGAAAGGGAGTCTAGGTTCTTTTCCCAAGATCTCCTGCAGGTGCTGCAGGAGGTAACCCCATGAAGAGGCTGTTTTGCCAGGTGGGCAACCCAGGCCTCCCACGTGGGAATGTAGCGACATAGTGAGGGACGTTGCGTGGTGTTGGCTCTTCGGCATTTCAGGTATGCGTGGAAAAGTTAATCTAGGGGCTTTAGTGCGGACATGCGTGGGTATGGAGCCATACACCTGGCAGTGGGGTGCGTTGGAGGCCTGTGTTGGATTTCTCTTACACTCGTCGCACAGACCTCGTCAGTCGACGTTGCCTGCTCCCCGCACATGCGCGGTGTCGTTCCAGGAAAGAACGCACGTCGGAGGCGACATCGTTGTCAAGTATCGCACATTCCGCGTAACAAGCGTCGAAGAGAGAGAGTAGGGAAGGCAGAGAGTGGGGAGGGGGGTTGCAAGCTTCCGGCGGCTGCCGTCAGTGGCGCTAACATCTTCGGCGCTGACTTGACAAGCCGCTGCGGGAGGAGGAGAGGTGGACGTGCTCGCTTGTTCCTTCCGACGGGTGTGAGCGCCTGTGAAAAGTGTAGCGCTACGGCGCCGGTCGGTACGTGCTGGCGACGGCTCGTTGAAAGAAAAATTAAAAAAGTTCAAAGCTAAAAAGAATACGAGGAAGAGTTGGCGGGGAAAAAAAAAAAAGTGACGGGCAGTTGTGACGTCAGAGGCGACACTTGGGCGGCAGCCAATGTCAAGGGCTCCTCCCTTTCACTCTCTCCGTCTACACCAGAGAAAGGTTGTAAACTTCCACCTCCGGAGGCCTTTCCTGTTTTTCGTTTGTTTTGGTTTCTTTGTTTTCGCGCTTACTGTGTCCGCGTAATGTCTTTCTCTTGCCTTGCGATCTCTTCCTATACTTGCTCTGTTTTCCTGTTTTCTATACGTATATACATACCTGCAACTGTGCATCCTTTGTCTTTTTATTCTACTCCTTTTTTCAGTTTCCTATGACAGCGGGTTACCGACACTGTAGCAAGCACCGCTGCGCCCTTTTAGGGGCGTTAGTATATGGTTTTTCTCCCCCCCCCCCCCCCCCCCCCCCGTTTTCTGTTCGACGAAGTGAGGGGGAAAAAAAAGCGGAAGAAATCAAACTAAACACGCTCTCCCCGAACTGGCATGTCGGTGCGCGACAGTGCGTGTGTTGACGCTTGCGGAATGCGAAGACCGCGACTCCTCACACTGCGTGGTACCTATGACGTCACTCGGCAAGTATAGGTGTAAAGCTAACAAATGAAAAAAAAAAGAGGAAAGTTTCAAAGTTGTGTAATCCCAGCTTTGTGTTGTCAAGCCCTCTGTTTTTGTAAATTTCGCAGCTAGCTAGCTTTTCCAACGCGCACATCTCGTCGAATTGTGTAGAATAAGAAAGGAGTGAGCTATTAAAATTGGGAAAAGTACACCTCTCCTTTCGAACCTGTATATGGCGGACTAAGGCGACAACGTTAGCTGGTCAGCTAATTTCAATAAACCATATAAACCAGACATTGCCACTAAATTGGGACTGAGAACTGCGGGAAAAAGGATTTCTTTTTCTGGTTCGGCCACCACGGAACCTTAATGTGGCCAGTGTAATTTAACGAATGGCTTGTATAAGAAGCTATTAGGATATTTAGGACAGAAGCCAACAGCCGCAGAAACCAAGGGACACAGGGGATTTTTAATTTTTTGTTTTATTTTGTGGTGTTGATCAATTTACAATATTACTGAATATGTTATCGCTTAAAGCTAATTGGTTAGAAAAGCAGAAGAAAAAACAACCACATGCCGCCGGTGGGATCCGAACCCACGACTTCCGAATTACGCGTCCGGTGCTCTACACGTGCAGCCTTATGCTGTATGGTACGGGAACGCAACGACAGTAGCCCTACCTATTCCAGATTAGACGGCCAGACCACGGTGCTAGAAACATCTTGGCTGAAGCCACCAGGAAGATTACATTTCTGTGAGGCGTTGGGCTCCGTGATCCTCTGGAAGCCGGGTGCACCCGCGTAGTTCACGACCGCGATCGCACGCTGTATTTCCAAGCCGTCAAGAGACTTGGAAGAGATCATCGCTCCACGAAGGCCGTGTGACTTCCTTAACGCTAAGACGGCACTTCTAGCAGGCAGGAAAGACAGGCTGAGAAGTGTCGGGGCCTGTTCTGCGAGTGTGAGCGCTAGCCTGAACTCGTATGCCAACAACTGCCGGTCCTCGATGTTTCATCGTAATTTCTCGAAGGATCCGAATACACGCTGTCGTCCATCCGCTTATCATTCCTTCAAGATTCCTGTGGATGGGCGTTTGTTTTCTTCTTGTTTCTTCATGGCAGCAACGCTTTCCAAACACAGTGTTCTATACACCTCAGTGTACTGTATGCCTGCCGTGTCGTGCATACAGGCAAGACCGACGTCAATCTTTAATCGCTGGTTGCAGCATGTGGCGGAGCCGAGAGCACGGAAGACCACCCAGTGTTCATTTGATGTATAATATTTTACGTAAGAAACGGCGCCCGCCAACAGTGGAAGGTGGAGTTTAGGAGGGTTTAGTTCCTGTCTCCCCGCTGTTGTTGTTTATTCACGCAATGTAGCACACACACACATTCGTGGGCCGCTTATAAGCACTTGCGTACAGTGTAACGCGATTTGAAGGTGATCGCTTCAGGCTTAACCTACTACGGTTAAACTGATGTCACACACACAGATCCGTGGGTCGCTTACAAGCACTTGTGTACTGTTCAGGCTTAACCGACGAAGATTAAACTACCCTAATACGGTGTATTTCTGAGAGAACGCTGCAACGAATACGTAAACGTAGCTAGTCGAGCGATTCCTCTATCGTGCACCGCCACGTTTGTTGAGGGCTAAGTGACCGTCAAGCCTGGAAATAATTGTTCGATCGTTTAAGCCGAAATGAACGTCATAACGCTCAAATCGTACTAGGCTGTACTTCTATGCAATCCAGGCAGCCAGTCAGCGCACAACGCGTATAACATACAGGTACAGGTAGAACGAAACGCTGGCTGCAGTGAAACACCGTCGATAGCAAATTGGTAAGGGACCCCTCAGAGACAGGTGATAGTGGTTTTGTTCTAGTGATGATAGTGGCTTAGTGAAGTTACAAGTAGCGATAGTGCTCGAAATGGCTGCAGTTCGTGGTCCAGGCTGCAAAACAATAGCACAAATGAAGAATGCTCTCGCTTTTCCTCCGCATCGATCCGACTGATCTCACTTGTATTTTTCGTCAAAGAAACAAACGGAATGTGGAAATTTATTTTGTTCTCCTTAAGTGCAAAGCGCACTGTATGTTCCGGAACCTACGCAAACGCTAGTCCTTGTCCTCCTCCGAAAAATGAACCACAGCGATGGAGAGACCGACGATGAGTTTCTTTCTTTCTTTCTTTCTTTCTTTCTTTCTTTCTTTCTTTCTTTCTTTCTTTCTTTCTTTCTTTCTTTCTTTCTTTCTTTCTTTCTTTCCTTCTTTCTTTCTTTCTTTCTTTCTTTCTTTATTTCTTTCTTTCTTTCTTTCTTTCTTTCTTTCCTTCTTTCTTTCTTTCTTTCCGACATCTGAAGGTTAAGTTGTGCGCGGCACCCGACTGCGACTTTTTGCCAGAGCGCAAAAAATGATGGAGCCTGCTTGGTGGTCCTTTCTGTCTGAGGTCGAGCGTGTATGCAGCGACTTCCGCGTTCATTTGTGCAAACAGAACGGCCGACCGGACACATGGCGGAGCGGAAAGTGGGAAAGGACGGGAGATTAATAGAAGATAGCGCGCGCACTTAGTTGCTCGTTATATACCCCCATGGCGGCAATTAGACGCCGCGGACAACGGTCTGCGCGACCTCATTGCAAAAACCATCCACGACAGACGCAGTCGTTGGACAAAAGGGAGCTCACCACAGACAATGTGACGGTCGCCGTCCGTTCATTTCCGCAATGCTTCTCTTTTGTATCGTTTTCTTCTTTCTAATCCTTCGTTCCTTCCTCATTATATAGTTATTTTCGTATTCGTTGTTTGTATTTCGGAAGCGGTCAATAGCCGCGTATCATGTCCAACACTCTCGGAGAAAAAATTTTGAAAATTAGAAAATTGTTAGGTACTCTCATGGAAATATTGAAGGTAATGGCCCATTATTCTGACATGCAGCAAAATCTTTTAAAGCGTTTCCACTGATCGCATGGAACAGCTAAGACTGCCATAGAAAACCAATGGAGAACGCTTTTGGTGATAGTAAAAACGTTAATAGCAGAAAAAAAATGACGTCGGGTAATCTGCGGATGTATTGATTGTTGTAGTGAAATCTTTCATTACATGAAAAAGATTGCGTTCATAAAAGGTGTCCCGGTCAAAAAATTCTTTCTTCCAGAATTGTTGGGTACGGTGTGTCTCTTTCATATATATTTTTTCAAGCGATAACTGCACGAAGAGGCATTTTTTGAAGTGCAAAAAGTGACTTTTTATGGGAGGAAGGTGGAGAGCCCGTGAGTTTTTTTTTTGTCTTCATGTTGAAGTGTGGGGATGCTTAGCATAGCTTTACTGTGTACGGCATAGGTTTACTGTGTACAGCGCATGCGAATATTGCCAATGGAGGTCACATACACTCGCACTTGGCGTTCGCCTGTAAGTCAAGCTCGCCAAGCAGGCCTCATGCGCAGGTTCTCTGTCTCAATTCGTATCGAGGCAGAAATAAAGTCGAATTCGATTTCCGTGGTTTCGCGAGCGGTGGGCAACGAAGGAAGTGCGGCGATTCTCCGCTCGGCGGCGTTCCCGCTGCTATTTGCTTCCTCCCACGGCACGACAGGTAGTGGTAGAGCGGTCGTGCATGTTCAGGGGCGCCTGCCTCGAGCCAGCACTTCCGGGGGCGCGTCGTCGTCACTTCCGGGGGAAGAGAGGGCAGGAAGTGGTGGTGGATGTTTGAAGGGGGCACTGATTATTTCGTGCCCTTGTCCCTTCGTGGTCGGCTTCGGCGGCTGCACCCACTCTGGATTCGCGGTAGGAGACCTTGACGCGGCAGTCGCTCGTCTCGCTTCCATCTGCGGGCCCCGACAAGCAGACGCGTTTCGTTCTCGGGACTGTTGCGTGATTATTTGTTCATTGCCGTCTGCGACGTCGTATGCCAGCCGCCTGGTAGCAGACGACGCAGTTGCAGCCATAGTTCTTCGAGCACACTGGTTTGTTAGGCCTCGTGTACCGCGCATTCCTACTGGTCCAAAAACTCGAGGATCAGTCGACTGCGGTAATATTATTCACGGCGCCACCAGTAGCTGTCTTGTGAAGGTGTAGGTTGCGCAAACACGGGACGAACCACAAAGAAAAGACATAGACACACACAAGCGCTTGTGTGTGTCTCTGTGTCTTTTCTTTGTGGTTCGTCCCGTGTTTGCGCAACCTACACCTTCACAACAATATTCTGGCCTAAAAGAAGCCCCTGATTTTGGTTAGGATCTTAACTGGTGTGATGGCGTTATTGTATGATTTCGTACCTGGCCTTGGTCGTAGCAAGTGACCCGGCGGCCTCTCGTAGTACCCCGTCGTCTGGTATTATCGTCTGCACAGGGCCCCTCAGCAGACGACGCAGCAACGGCTTCGGCTGTCTCTCTGCAGCTTTCTTTGTGTGTTGGGGGTGAGAAAATACATCTCAGAAGTTGGTGTGCGAACTATCCATGCACGTGTCGTTTCCGGCTGAGCATCAGGGTGATGAACAGAGGGGTGGTGGGAGTGGGGGGACAGGCAGGGCAGGACCTGCAGGTGGCGAGCACCTGCAGATAGAAACGAACTTTTTTTCCCGAGGTTTTTCAGTCTGAAACTGCACTTGCCTCGCCGCGAACATGGTGACTTGTGAAGGGTCACAGAAGATTCCCTTTGTTGGTGATCGGCGCTGTCAGGCTTGTCCGGCGCGAGGCAGCTCACAGACTAGGCTTCACGCTTTAGGCGCGTCTCGCTGGTGTTGTCGCGACGAATTCCCACGGGGATTTGCGAAGAAAAAAAAAAATTCCACGGGTTGTAGGGTCGTGTTGCATGCCAGAATAGTCTGGGCCCAGCCCCGCAGCAGACGATACAGAAGGGCTGTTCGTTCCAAGCTGTTTTGCACCAACCAGCGCGGGGTGTCGGGCGTGGGCTGGAAAGCGTGGCGAGAGGCTCCACAGGATTAGCACGCGTATGGGTTGCATTAGGGAGAGGATAGCGTGAAGGGGAGCGGGGCAGTGCGGGTAGGGGAGGACATGCTGGCGACGGAAGTCAGCCCAGATGGAAACATTCTTTTCTATCCCGAGGTTTTCTCTTTTCAAACTGCGTTCAGAAGACGACACAAGATGACCTTTGTTGGCCATCGACGCTGGCTGAAGAGTCGTAGTCTGTCCGGGTCTGTCAGACTTGGCCTGAGTGATGCAGTTTTCAAGATCGTCTACACGTCTGCATCTCGCTGGTTCGCAGTTTTCTCAAATTCTCATGTTGATTCCCGACAAACAAAATAGGAGGGGGGGGGGGGGGGGTTGTCGGATGGTGTTAGCTTTTCTATTCCTAGGGTACGGGTGTGAGGTAGTTGGCGTTTCGAGACAAGGCCATAAGATCCTGACGGAAATAAACCACTGCAGCGACGAAAACTATGGCGACTTACTCGCACGAATTGTGCACTTGTTTGTTTCATCATCCAGCTGAATCGTGTAATGCGTGGAAGGCACGTTTGAGGAAACTAAAACAAGGAAGTGGGTCTGGCAAGCAAAACCGTAAGCTTTCCGTTCGTCGACCGTTCGGATCTCTTTTGATCCAAAGAGATTTGTCAGGCGGCTTCCAGACAACCGCTTCCGTAGCCGTCTTTGTGGTCTGCTAACCGGATAATGTTACGTGTGACACGCAGACGCTGACCGCACTGGTCACGATTGTTCCGGTGCCTCACTAAAAAATATAAACTGACGGCGACATAATTGCATCTACAGATGCCGCGGCGTGAGCGGGAAATCCGACGATCGGTAACCGGCCTGTCCAGACTAAGGCTGTACTTGACTGTCAAGGCAACTCTTCCTTCTAAAGACAAGGCGAACTGACAAAATGGAGGCAGCAGACGACTAAAGAAATCTTGCGGGCAACAGACGACAAAAAAGGCCGGGGGAAAGATTTCGTAACGTCGTCGTCGTCTGCTTTGTGCAACTTGCCGTATGCTTGCCTACGGCCGTTCTACGGCGAGCAGACGTGCTGCAATTTCCGTCGTCTGCGTCTCGTGACAAGTGACACGATTTGCGTGCTGCTCGAGAGCTGCATTGCTATGCAGTGTGGTTGCCGCGCAAGGTTTATATTCCTCGTTGAGTGCAGGCTAGCCGCCGTAACGTACGGATATGTCCGGTCACGATTAAACATGCAGAGGCTGTGTGCGCAACTGGAGACGAAAACAGCCGACATTTCAGACATATGATGGCCGACTCCTATAGACGGATACAACTCAAAAGTAGCTTGGTTTGGGCTAGTTGGTAACAGTTCTTCGAAAATATATCGCAAAAAGGACACGGACGACACAGAACTGGACGGGAAGATGCCCCTCAAGGAAGGCCGTTCGGCCAATGGCGTCAACCGATGCTCGTGACGTCGTGGCAAAGTCAACTACTCTAGTTCACTTTAGTCGTGGTTAATCTCCTTAGACCTGCTAACGTTGCTCCGCAGGATGCGGCAGATGAGATTGGATTAGCTACGGCTTGATTTAATTAACCACGACTTAATGAAAATCTTGTCTTTTGACGGGCACCTGCCGCTTTTGTCTTGAGTTGTATCCGACTATACGACGTTTTAATAGCCGTTTACTAAACGATAAAAGATAAACGCCGCTCTAGAAAACCCGACACGCCGGCTCCAATGGCTAAGACGTGCAATTACCCTTCCCCGAGGTCGTGGGTTCGATCTCGGCCGCATTTTGATGGTGGCCAAATGCGAAAACACAAGCCTGGGCTGGATTTTTGGGTTTCAGATTAATCCGAATTCAGCCACCGCATCATGCCTCATTGGCTGCAGCGTTGCTGTAAGAACCTATTGGCCTAACCTAACCTAAGCAGAAAGCGCCATCATGGACAATGCAGACAAGTAGGATACTCATTCAAGGTTTCCATAGTGGGTCACATTTGACCTTGCCCGAATTTCCTGAGTGCCAATCTTTTTCTATAAATTCATTTGAGGGTCGTTCTAACCTGTTTAACCTGTGACCTGTAAAATGCTCAAGAGTATTTGTTCTAGTTAGCACGCCTTCTTTTTTCAGTTTGCGGGGATAGTGTATACCGTCGCGTGCAGAAGCGGGGCAAGCGAGCAGACGAATCAGGTTTGTGCTAAGAAATGAGACCGTCTGCTCCGCACGGACACCGCGTGCTGCTCAATTTGTTACCGCGTCGACTTGGTTGTTTTAAGGCGCTGTTGTTGGCAAGAATAAAAGGAAAAAGAATACCGGCTTCGCGTCCGGCACGAGTCGTCCTTGTTATGCTTACCGAGCACGAACTGTCTGGAGGTCACGGTCAGTCGCTCTGCCCTTAACCAGAACGTTATTTTTCTTTGTTTTCTTTTTTTTCTGCGCGGCAAGGGACACACATTTAGAAGCAAACGGGCAGCACTGTGAATATGTTGCATTTGTCCCTTATTCTACACGCCATTCCTGCTAGCAAAGAAAAAAAAATAACCTGTGTAGACGATCAGGATGTGGAATGGATATTCTGGTCACATAAGATTTGGTTGCCAGTGCAGAAAACGACAGGCGTGTCGTTGTTCTTTATGAAGAGAACCAGGACCTAACTGTGTGATTTAGTAACTTGGAGAGTTCGGCCATTTGCTGAATAGCGTCCAAGTAAACCAGCAGGAACATGGACGCAACGGCAAAAGAAAAGACAGACCCAGGCCTAATACTTGGGCGGCTGGAGTATCAGGTATTGTCCAGAATTCGTGCATGTATCTCTTCGTGTTGTACTTTCGGCTGTTTCCCGTTGTTTCATTTGTGGTGCGATTTAACCAGCAGTTCAGCGCTGTGCGTCCGACCCGCTTACAGTGGCGCCCCCCAAACGAGCGAATGAGATTCGGCCCCTCGTAGGGCCACAGCAATTCCACGATTTGCGGAAAGGCAAGGCCGAGTATCGGGTATGAGGGCACGGAACTACGAGTATTTCCCCTTCCTGGAAGCGCTTCGATACGAGCGAACACACGGCTAAATCCACCGGTGGATTGAAATATATCGTCTACCTCCTCTTCTGCTACATCCAGCAGACGATTTGTTTAGCCGGGCAAGCGGCGAAGCAGACGACAAGAAACTGCGTGAGGAGTTACGTCATCGCGGCCTAAAACCACGTTCTACGAAGCGCGGACAGACGAATCCGATTGGCGCCTGCAAAAATGCTTTACGTCCGCCATCTTTTGTCTCTTTTATTATCCCGCCGACAAGCGCCATAACTCGCCCGTGGTTGCAACATTTTGTTGCACAACCCGCGGTGCTTCCTCGGTCGGGACACGCCGAACTGGCTAAGTACAGCCGCTCACGAACCCGTCGTCGGGTCACGACCACTCGCGCCGCGTCGCGGCTATTCTAAGTACTAATGGTACCGCCTCACGATGCAGGTGACGTCTTCGGCGTGCACTTACCCCCCATTGGTGATATATCTGCCATTGAACAGCGCGTGAGCGAGCAGCACGGCAGGTGCGATCGTCGCGCCATTCATCTTCGAAGCTATCATTACGTACACACACCACCACCTGGTGGCGCGCATGCGCACTTATACCCTGCCGAGCAGACGATTTGTTTGGCCTCGAAAAACAACAAAGCAGACGACAGAAAACTGCGTGGGCAGTTTTCGTTATTGCATCGCCGTCTGCTGGTTCCGGAGCAGCAGACGACACGCGTTGTTCCGTCTGTAATGTCGTCTGCTCGCTTTTGTTTCGGCTTCGGTGCAGCGGAAACGATCAACCCCGAATAAGAAATAGAAACAAAACGCGTTTGATTCTGCCAGCAGCCTTTCGTCGTCGAAACGATTCCCGCGTGTCTTCTTGCGACGACGATGTGTGCGCATATCTTGCTGGCCGAGAGGCCTTGGCCGTGCAGTTTCCTCTCTAAATATACCAAGCACGAAGAAGCTCTTCTTCAACGGGTCACGATCAATCGTGCCGCCCGCATCCACACACATCCTTCCGGCCTGTAGCCTCCCCTCCCCCTCTCCAACGCCGAACACCGCCACTTCGACGCGATGAGGGGTCAGCGCAAGCTGCAAGAGCAGCGCCGAACACAGATTACTTCACGACCTTCAGCGGCGGCGGCATTCCCAGCGACCCCTAGCGGCCGCGGAAGCGCGCTGTCCCCTTTTGAAGCCCGTCTTCGTATCTTCCGTGCGGGCGCGTTGTGTTGATGTCAGATCGCACATACCTGCACTGCAAACCGAAAAACACCCGGATAGGAGTAAATGGCTCATCGCGTAGCGCACTCCCGAAAAGGGGTTTTTATACTCCTCAGAATAGGAGTATATCGTCTACTCCTCTGCTTGAAGGGATACTTTCGGAGTGCTAGAAGGAGTAAAGTGTTACCGCTCTGCAGACGGGAGTTCATTTAGGAGTAAAGTTGTGATCACAAAGGAGTTAGCATGGCAATTAATAGAAGTATTATATACTCCTTTGCAGCTACTTTTATAGTACATTTCAGGAGTACGTGCCTGTTCCTTTTAAGTAGTTTTGACAGGAAATTTTTGGAGAAATTTTTCTTACTATAGGGTTACATTTATGATTCCCAGATGAGTATATTACTTCACTTGATGCGGAAGCCGATTTGAAATAAAGTATTCGTATGGAAGGCTCATTTTAGAGCTTGATATTCCAGGATAAATGCGTCGATGAACTTACAGTGATTTATTTCAAACAATATTTTATTGGGTACAAAACATTTGAGACATGTGTTCGGCAGCTTGCTTTCGACGGTTACAGAGAACCAACGTCTTGGCCCCTGTAGAAAAGAAGAGTGCCTTAACCCACGCTGTCTTTGGGTACATAATTTAAATACCCAAAGGAATGAAAATAGAGATGCCACACTTGAAAGCAAGGAGGGAACCTTGAAATGCTTCGTTGTCAACATACAGGCTCCTTCTGAAAGAAAGATTAGAAAAACAAATGCATCAGTGGAATTGCACCTCTAAGCTTGAAGTATGACGTGCTTCAAGTGTAGAAGTCAACCGTTCAGAGTGCACTTTTCAATAAAGTAGGTATTATTGAAGTTTAAACGTTTTTCATGACAAAAGATTAGCTAGCAGAACATAGTAGGTAATCAACTAGCTAATACATACCTGTACCCTGTCGGATGACAGCGGCTAAACGCGGTTTTCAGGGAATCACAAATTCTAGAGAGCCGCTTTCGTAAACGTTAAGGCAATATGGCGAATGGGAAGCAGCATCGATAGGGAACATTTTTTCCGCAAAGCATAAAACTGAAAAAAAATAAAATGGTCTTACTGAGGCACTTGCGCATTCGCGCTGCCTTTGGCTGCGTTCCTGCACCGAAAGAGGCCTCGAGATATATTTTTTTTTACTTGTCAGAGGTTCCTCATGCTTTTCAGGCACCATATCAGAACCAATTACTGAAATCAAAACATGCAAACAAAAGACAGCGCTTTGCATACACGCAGCGGAAGCTTACAGGCAATTTCCTTGATGGGAGAGCCCGCAGCTACGCATTTTCAGGACGTCCTCATTCTGTGTATAGGCCAAAGGCAGGGCAAGGGTGACTGACATAGCAGGCATTGTTAGGAATAGAAAGCTACCACCAGACCCACCCTCCCGCCGCCACCTGTCTTCTGTTAAGCTTTGCCCTCACATTCGTGGCCAGGGTTCAAAAGAAAACATTCTAGACAGGTCTATCTGGATGGGTAAGGAATATACTTTCGGGAAAGAACGCCAACCAGAAAAAAAAAAAAAACATGTTTGGGAATCTTCTTGGTTCTTTCAGCAGGTGTGACTGCGAGTGAGTCACAGCTTGCCTTTTTTAAGCCTTCTGTTAGTCATCCGCCGGGTCACTGATCGTAGACAGTTGATGCAAGGATAGTTCCTCGAAGTCAGTCTTGTCAACCCGCGCTTCCTTCCTTGTTCATTTGTTTGGCATCCGCTTTGTGCTGCTTCAGTTTTTCTGGGAAATGCTTGCTTTCGCCAATGTACTACGTCCAGCACGAGCAGGGGATCTCGTACACTGGCGTAAGCTTTATTCTTTTTCTTTCGCTGCCTTCCTGGGATCAGCAGTCTGAACCGGAACGCTTGCCTCCACGACTTTCACACAATGGAATGTGTTCGGAAACTGCACGCGAAGTGGAAACTTCTTTTAACATTTTTCAAATGCGAAGAGCTTACAAGATACCACATTTTGGAACTAGACGCCTAACCATCCAGAAAAGGCAGCGTTCAGTATGGTTGAAACCTCATGTCCGCTGCCGAAAATCGCTGCAACGTTAAGATGCCACCAACTCGGAAAATGTAACAGTTTAGCTAATCTCCGTGAGCGCTAAGGCGTCGCCATGTCCTGTGCTATGACTGAAAAGAATAAAATCGCTTGCATTGTTTGCATAACAAGGCCCTCTTAAAACACAGGAAAGGAAGCAACCGATTAGGGCACGGTTCTCAGCACTGTTCGTAATAACGTGACAAAAATTCACAGATCCCAAGGCTGTGCATTTTCACCTGTCATTGCCTGTACAGCTTTTCCACATTCATGGGGCGTGAACGCATGAAGAAAATTTGGTCCCTAGAAGAACTGACCGTACTTCCAGCTGTACATGTTAGCGTAACAGCCACGACTGCAGTGCCACACTCTTTTTTTCAGCCGCATGCAACAACAAATTTCTCAGATACTTACTTCATGCCTGCTGTGTGAGTTGGCTCCACCGGACCACAATGAAGCCTTTGCTGTTTTGCTGTTCTCGTTAAGCCTTTCATCTCGGCGCACCCGTGGTTCACAGCAAGTCTACGCACACTGAAAAGGGAGCGGCGTTAAGTGCATGCGCGTCTATGGCATCAAAGGAGAGTTTAATACTGCTTACCAGAACACACGACGATGATAATCCGGTCTTTAGTATTCTTGCAATACAGCGAAAGAACGAGGGGCCGACGATGTCGAGAAAACTGGTGCGTCACACACACATCGCCATGTCGGCGCGGCGAAACGGCAGCAGCCAACACTTGTATTCTGCGTAGACAATGAATGACTAGCCGCTGCTTCTGCACATATTGCTGGCTTGAGTGAGACGTTCATTGCAGCACGTTGCTGCTAAGGTCGATGATGTCCAGTCTTACGTCACGACAAGAGCGCGCAAAGGAGCGGGTGGCAAACTGGCGGCTTCGGGGAGGTCGACGCGTCACACACCGCCATGTTGGCTCGGCTGAGCTCGGCTGGCTAAGCCTCTCGCAGACTGCCGTCGCAGGCGATGCAACACCAAGCGTTCTCCGAATACACTGGGGGCTTCACAGGCACTGTCTGTAGCGCACCTTGGTGCGCGAGGTTGCGGCGATCCGGTGTCTTGTAACATGACAAACGTGCGTGAAGCAGCAAAAGCACAGGCGAGCAGGCAGCGACGACAGGGCCGGCGTCGTCACCTGCAAGTGCAGCGAACCGGCAGCTGCCACTAGGCGGCGGGCAGACACTAAGGAGTGCATAAAGGGCCTGAAGGAGTATTGAAGCCGACATACTCCTTCTTGGAAAAGTAGTAAAATCATGTAAATGCTTTATTTTACTCCTCGATTTCGCGACGGCAGTAAAAAAGGAGGATTTCCTCTTTTTTACTACTTAAAGTCGATTGCGCAATTTTCAATAAGGAGTTTAAAAGCGGACACTAGCCATTTATATTCCTATTTGGGCTTATTTGTGTTTACAGTGTGCTGCTTTTTCGGACGACGGGGACCGTCGAAATAAAGAGAACCAATAAGTGCAAGGTCGAATTCTTTTTCACCGCGCCGCATCCTTTCCCGTAGAGGAGATTGTGGGTCGCTGTATAGCAGCGACCGTTCTATACAGCGACCGTTTCGGAAGTCGGAAGATGTTCTACGGCTCGCTTGTTTATCATTTAGAATTTTCTTTTTTTGAGTGCGCCACAGAACGCGGCAACAGCAAGCAAGCAAGCCCAGACTGGCAGACGACGACAAGCCCCTGCCGTGCGTAGCGTGTTCTGAGGTGATGGCGGCTTCGGGTGTTTTTTCAGAGGTCTCCGCGACTGATCAAAGATGGCGAACACGTTTTTGTGTCGCCCGCCGCCTCTGTGTACGTGAGATGCATGCGTACTGGTTTCCAGTATACCTTGCGAGTGTTTTCTTCGTTTTGTCTGTCTGCTGTCGCGGTTGTTAGTGTTGCCTTTGCGTATTTGCGTTGCGGTTCTTGTCCTTCCAGGAACAGGCGTAGACAGGAAAACAACTACCACAAAGGAAACGATACGAATATCATTAGGCGGTTATTTCAGAGATGAGAGCCCGCTTCCGGGCAGATAAGGTATATGCGGTCAGCTGACGCCTCAGATAAAGGACAAGTTCGCTGCAGACGAGGGCCCCTAGTTCTACTCAAGCTACTCAAGAAAGAAAACATCTTAGCGGACCAACATTGGGCCAGCTTTGGCTACCGGTACAAATTCAGGATAAGTTTTAAGCGTCGACTGCTTTGTTGAATTAGTTACTCTTAATTGGAATGAAATTTAGAATTAAATTTCGGCTCACAATGCACATTCTTGGGCAATCTGAAAGTAAGCCTGACGAAGTGCCACGTGAGGCCACACAAAAAATGATTTTTGCGCCATCAGTCCCGACAAGCTTGTCAGACAGCAGCAGACGACATTTTTACCCCGTCAGATGAAAGCACAAACTGGCAGGTGACGTCTTAACCCGGAACAGACGGATGAAAAGACGAGCAGATCAAAGAAAACACAAGCAGACGACCTTTTAACCCCGAGCAGACGGAAGATGAGCAGATGAAACAAGACACAAGCAGACGACGTCTTAAACCCGAGCAGACGGTATCTTAGCCGTATGCAGACAACACCGAGGGCAAGCAGACGGCAGTGCAATTTCGAAACTCTTCCACCCACACACAGAAAAGGATCTGCGGATAGCCTTATGGACAGACGGTTTGGGGTTTTACCGACAAGGTTTTTCCACATGCGCGCAGCTCACTGTCTTTCATTTTTTTTTTTTATAGAATCGTTTTGTAAATTGGAAAAGTGTGTGTTTGCATTCCGACAAATGCCGTGGTGCGAAATACCAAAGAAAAGTTTTTCCCAGCCAACGCTTTACACTATTCCCGCAAGCATTTTGAAGACATGAGACAACAGGTTTACGCAAGACAGCGGTTCTACTGTCGTCACAATGTTGGATCATTGCCGGGCTCCTCACGTAATGATCACTGGAATGGGGAAAAGAACGCGACCGTTGCATCATGCGTCGAAGATCAGAAATTCCACTCGAGCGTAATCATTTTTCCCTTGGCAATGGGGAGAACGGACCAGTTGATTAATGAAGTCTTTAGACGCAATGAATTATAGCGTCAAAGAAGGACCATAGCTTGTCACAACCGTGCAGGCCCGCACCAGCAGTATGGAGCGTTTCTTGACAGATTGCTTTCTTTTTTTGCTTAGTACATGCTACAGCATTCCAGAATATTCCGATGGCCCGAACTGCCAGCAATGAGTGAGCGGCGTGCTTTAACAAAGCGCTTTAAAATTCAGTACCTCACATCCGTATAGGTATTCAGGTAAAGCCCCCTTCAGCGCCAGCGAACGTAAAGTATAAGCTTCAGGCAATTAGGAAAGGGAAGAACAGAAGGAAAAGAAAGAAAAAAATTAAACATTTTTTCTTCGCTTTTGAGGCGCAACTGCTTCAAGAGGCGGCATCTATTAGCTTACGAGGTGGCCGGTTAATTAACCTGGCGTTCTAAAGTACACCATTCACACACACACACCGGGCATAAATCTCCACAAAGCTCGTTAACCACCGACTAGATTTGCGTAACAATTGCTACCATCGTCTCTCCCGCGCCGTCCATCCAAGACCCCACCGCAAAGCGTTCGAGAAGGGTCAAATCGGAGAATCGCTTGTTCAAAGAAAATAACGGCGGGCCGCCCGAAACGCGCCATTAACGTCAACGCTGCCCGGTGCTTAAAAAGAAACGAATTCGCGGCAGCTTGAAGCGTCTCTAATGCGTTCGTTATCTTTGTACCTGGACAGCGCGTATGTGGTCATCACCCTCGCCGAATCTAGGGCACGGCCATCGTTTCGAGACGTTCTCGTTTGAGTTTAGTCATGCGTTTCTTCCTTTATTTTTTAAGTTTTTTCGAACAAGGATGCTATCTTCTTGACCGTGTCCCTTGCTTCTGTTTAGCCTCTTGCCTTCTGCGACCCGTCTTTGCTCCAAACTGGCGCGCAATAAACGGTGCATTGAACCAGGATTCTTTTTTCCGTTTTGAACTCATGCAAGCTGCATGGGTTCACGACCGATTTGACGCACAAAGAAAGCGTATAGACGTGTTGAAGGAACTAATAATTAGGACATGCTGACAAAAGACGCTAGCTAAAATGTATGCAGACGACGGGTGCCTGGAGGGCAGACGACACAGTTTGAGCGTATTCGAGCGCAGACGACGACTCGAGCAAGCGACAGCTGGAACAGATAAAACGGCTTGGGCAGCAGACGATGGTTGTTGCGCAGACGACGCGTGAAAGCTTCTTGACTACGCGCAGTCGTATGCGAGGCGTGAAAATCGTCTGCAAGACGTTCACACGCGGTTCGCGCGTTGATGGCTGCTGAAAATGAGCTCGTGGTAGCGAGGCTCTAAAGCGTGCGAACTTTGAAACGCGGTTGCGCGAACATCTACGCGAAGCTGGTGTACTGCATCATCCTGTGGCCTTTCCCGTGCTTTTGCGTGAAGCCTTCTTCTTCTACTTTACTTTTTTCTTTTTACAATTTCAGGCCTTTGTTCGTCCTTAGTCGTGGCGGGAAAACAGTAGGAACTAGGGAAAACAGCGCGCAACTGCTTTGACCTACAAAAAGAATAAAATGGTAATGATTTCGCTTCGCACGCGGACAACCTACTTTACTCTCGGTGGATGAAAAGCAACAACAAAGGCTGAAGGGGTTTTTACATTCCCATCACGGTTTTCTTTTTGTCCTTTTGCTCTAGGATAGTAGGTTCACACGAAAGCGGGCTAAACGGCAGCGTTCTAGTTTAGCAGACGACGTAGTGGCAACAGGATCGTCTGCACCCTAGAAGCGAAAGAGAGAGAGAAGAAAAATGTTGATTCATAAAAAGGCCGTCACGACCTTGAGATACTGCTTAAACAATCAATGAAGGTCGCATTTGCAGATTTAAGTGCGTAGCACTTCACAACTCCGGGTCAGGTGTCCATTTAGTAGTGAGACTCCTGGCCAGCTCAGAATTGCAGACGAAACTACAGTTCGTTGCAGAAGTTTCCCCCGTCGCTCCTTTTACTGCACGCGTCGTCTGCGGAATGAGAAAGTGTTGCCACGTAAAGCGAAGGGCTAGATATTCATAACACGGCCTCGCGCACTTCGTCCTAATCACTCTGAATACAGGAGCAACGCTGTTCTTGGTATTCCATTGTCTCTCCCCCTGAGTCTGCCGTCTGCACCCTTTTTCATACTGCTCCACTCGTACACTGTCTCCCCCCTCATTCCTTTAATGGAATGCACGGGTATTTCGCGCCAACTCCGCAGAGCAAAACTACTGCGCATGCGCGGACAACGCCCAGCGTGAAGTCGGTACGCTGACCGCACGTGTGCGCTATCTAGGCCCAGCCGTGTGCCCTATTAGCATCCCAGGCTGCGGGGTTTCCTGCTGAGTATGGCGGTGGGCGGCCTAGTGCTCCCTCCATTGTTAACGACGGCTCCTGCGTGCTTGTCTTTTATGGCACGCATTTCGAGAGGCGTGTGAGCCGCGCCCCCTGGCGGCAATCCGGAAAGAAAATGAAGGTGTTTTGTGGAGATAGCCGCGCGGGGGCTTACTCGGGGACATTGCGTGGAGGGGATATGCGCACTGACTGTCTCCCCTAAGACTATATAGGAGTATCCGTTACAAAAAAAAACTTTAGACAGTGTCTATAGAGTTCTGTCTATAAAGTCTATAGACTGTCTATAGACAAATCCTAGAGAACAGTCTATGGACAATACAAATGCTATGCACAGTCTATAGACAATCATAGATTTATGGCCATACACTTTTAGTAGACTTTTGTCTATAGACTATCAATAGACAAAAAGCAATATCTATAGGATTGGTTTGGTTTATGGGGTTTAACGTCCCAAAGCGACTAAGGCTATGGGCTCCGGAAATTTCGACCACCTGGGGTTCTTTAACGTGCACTGACATCGCACAGTACACGGGCCTCTAGAATTTCTCCTCCAAAGAAATTCCAGCCGCCGCGGCCGGGATCGAACCCGCGTCTTTTGGGTCAGCAGCCGAGCACCTTAACCACTTAGCCACCGCGGCGGCCAATATCTATAGGAAGTCAATAGAGTCAATAAGAAGTGTATAGACTGTCTATAGACCATTTTTATAAGGGTTAGAAAAGGAGTAAACTGTGCTCTAGCGCAGTGTCTTTTTGAGGTAGGGTGTGCTTCCCAAGTCCCGGAGTAGGTTTAGGTCACTAAATATACGGAATGCTTTCTCTCGGTCACAGAGCAATATTCCAACTTCAAAGCATAACACTTCAAAGCATAACAGTTCGCAACGGAAGGAGCCTTTTAAACGCGGCAGCGGAAGTCTTGAGATTAGCAATTAGAGGAGACTGGAAGATCGGCTAAAATCTTCGTACTGCTCGGATACAACTCAAGAACGTAGCGGCATTTCCCCGTCAAAGGACCCCACTTCCAGGCAATAGCGTCGATCGATTTTTCATGCACTTGCTAGCGCGAGAATGCACGGAGTGGCCGGTGAAAGGGGAGTCCCCTCCCTCTGGGGCCAGGAGAATCGGCCGACGCCATTGTCTGGAAGGCGGTCCTGTGACGGGGAAAAGCCGCTCAATTCTTGAGTTGTATCCCACTATAGCATTTCGCATGCCAACCACAAGTATTCCGTAGTGATGGAAACCTACTACGGAACTTGGGCAGCCAGCCTACCGTGCCCCTAAAAGGGGGGGGGGGGGGGGGCTCTAGGGAGCAGCTTATTCCCATTTTACTCCCATATAAGGGCATTCATGTTTAGAGTATACTGAGCCGGAGTTCTCGGGTTCGAACCCGGCCGCGGTGGTGTATAGGCGATACGCGAAATGAGCCTGTGCACTTTGTGATGTAAGTGCACGTTAACGATCCACAGGTGGCCGAAATTATTCAGGAGCCCTCTACTGCGGTGTCTGTTTCTCCCCTCTTTCTCTTCTCTCATCGCTTCGCTCACAGCGCCGTTTGGGTGTCCACCGAGAGGGAGACAGTCACTGCGCTTTTTATTGCGAAAGCAATACTACTTGCGCTTTCCAGGGTGACCACCATCGTGCCGCAGCGGTGACCACCATTGACCTTCATTTGACCTTGATTGCATTAGTTGGATTAGATTGGATTACATTCGATTACATT
The DNA here is from genome assembly GCF_055824585.1 of Amblyomma mixtum. NCBI lineage: Eukaryota > Metazoa > Arthropoda > Arachnida > Ixodida > Ixodidae > Amblyomma > Amblyomma mixtum. The sequence goes on along the minus strand of NC_143015.1, from coordinate 143,402,172 downwards.
AGATTGGATTGGACTGGACTGGATTTCATTGGATTGGATTAGATTACATTAGATTAGAGTAGATTACATTGGATTGGATTCGATTGGATAGGAGTGCATTGGATTGGGTAGGAGTGCATTGGATTGGATTGCATTGGAGTGGATTGGATTGTATAACCGATGCATCACCACAAGTCTAATCACAAGCACCACCACCAGCTACACTACCAGCTAAACCAAGGCGTAGGTACGGATATTGCTTTCGCAATTACCGGGCAATTTTTTTTTGCTCTACATAAACATTTGTTGTTTCGTTTTAAACGCTGCTGATCTGCATTTACTACGCGTCCTTGTACATACATGTGACAGCCAAGGCAGATTCGCGCGGCAGGTCTGTATTCAGTGTTGCTGCCTCCTCAAGGCCCACCGCTCAACCGTTTAGTTCCCTTTACGCCACTCGCATGCAGCTCCTATCGGGTAATTATTTTGCGAGCTCCTGTGTTTTGAGGGCGCCATTTTAAGCATGAAATGCTTTTAGCTCCCGTTGTCGGCAGTGTGGTGACGTCACGCCGAGACCGAGAGCCATCATCCGGGCACTGAAATCCACTCATCCGGGCACTGAATTCCAGTCATCCGGGCACTGAAACCCACTCATCCGGGCACTGAAATCCACTCATGCGGGCACTGAATTCCAGTCATTCGGGCACTGAAATCCACTCATCCGGGCACTGAAATCCACTCATCCGGGCACTGAATTCCAGTCATCCGGGCTCTGAAACGAGAACATCCGGGCACCGTACGAGACTTAACGAGATTTAACGAGACTCTCTAAGCCCTCCTACGCGACCGGCATGCAAGCGCCGGTTGGTCTCCAAATGAGACAAAAAATAACTGCTGCCAGTGCCTTCTCAATGTTTATCAAGATATCAGTGGAGCTGTGGGTTTGATAATGCACGGAATTATAATTTCCGATTTCTAATAACGCGTGCAAAAAGCACATAAATGCCACGTTACACTTCGTTGTCATACGTGATCCGGGGGAGAAGCGCTGCGTTCAAATGGCAAGGCATCGCGCCGAACGGGTGGTGGCGTTCCTCCCTTCCTTTACGGTGCGGTTCGGGTGTCCACCGAGATGGCAGAGAATTACTGCGCCATTTCCTTTCCTAAAAAAACCTTGCGTTCAAATGGCAAGGCATCGCGCTGAACGGGTGGTGGCGTTCCTCCCTTCCTGTACGGTGCGGTTCGGGTGTCCACCGAGATGACATTAGGCCCGTAAACATTTCATGCTTACTCTACTCTCGGTTACGGGAGGCGCAGAGATTTTTCTAGAAATTGGGCATTGTTAGTGAATCGTCACCTGTGTTTTGACTTTTTTTTTAAGCGAAAGCTTTACTACTTGCACTTTCACGCCTTTGCCGTGCCGCGGCGGTGACCGCCATTAACCTTCATTTGACCTTCATTTGCATTAGATTGGATTGGACTGGATTGGATTAGATTAGATTAGATTACATTGGAGTGGATTGAATTGGATTGGATTGTATAACCGCTGCATCACCACAAGTCTAACCACAAGCGCCACGACCAGCTGAACCAAGGCGTAGGTACGGATATTGCTTTCGCAATTACCGGGCTTAACCAAGCTAAGCCACAGCGAATTTTTTTGTTTGTTTTCCATGAACGATACGGAGTGGCGTGACTTCGACAGGGTTGCTTTCACGGCAGATAAACTATACGCGATAAAATTTTGCCTGCATCGGGTTTCCTCGGTGCAAAGCTGGTCATAATGAAGAGAGGCCGCTCCGTCCTCTCATGGTCAAGACCACTGGCGGAGCCGACGGATTCAGCCTCTCGACGCCACGTTTACCTACAGGGCAGAAATAGGCTCGTTGGTATTCGTTGTGCAATCTCTGTAAGCCCCCATCTGTGCTTGTTAGAAATTGAAAGCTACAAACTCTTTACATTGCATTGCACTGGGCGCACAGGTGTTTTAGTTTATATTTTGCAAAGATACGCCTTTTGTTACACAAAACAACTGTACTATAAAAAATTACGAGGAACTTTAGCGGCTAAAGTGGTGAAAGGCGAAAGCCTGAGTGTTGCCTTCTGCTACGCGATTGTTCACTTCACATTCTGTTGGTGCATAAATTAACTGCCAATTAATGACGCTTAATCTTTGCCCTTAGGAGTGGAACGCGACAGCGTGTTGTAGCGCTGCCAGGCAGTCCACGGAACGCCACCACCCGTTCGGCGCGATGCGTTTCCCTTTGAATGCAACGCTTTTTGAGGAAAGGTTCTACGCCTTGCTCGTCGGTAAATTGGTTTTTGAAGAAAGGAAATGTATATGTCTCTCATATCTCGCTGGACACCTAAACCTCGCCGTAACGGGAAGAGAGGAAGATGGGAGTGAACGAAGACACCGTATTCACTAGACACGCCTTTGTTCATTCTAAACCATCGAGCTGGCATGGCGGAGCAATAAAGAAACAAAAAAGCTGGCATGGCGGAGTGGTAGCGTGCTCATCTCGCACTCCGGAGACCGGGGTTCGATTCCCGAGCTCGGCCAATTTCCTACTCAGTTTCATTTATTTATCTGGTCTGACTAGAAAGGTTAATTAGGCTAATTGGTTAAGTAAGTCCCACTAACTTGGAGCATCACTATACGATCCCTTTAACTGGTTGCATGGTTAGTAGCCAAAGTACAATTGGCCCCGTTTGAAATTCGCGCACTGTGACGTCACGACCGTTTCGACCAATTGAAAAGCGTGACATTTGTGTTGACAACAACTGCTTACAACGATGAGGCATTAAAGGCTTCCGCCTTAACAGTCTCCTCTCCGTTGTGCACAGTTTGCGGCAAGTATGCATACATAATCTACAGCAAAGGAAGGCTGTGGGCACAACTCTCGATCACGTACGTTATGCAGCCATTAAGGCTGATGAACCTTGCATTAAAAAAAAAGAAGAAAACGCTGAGGCAGCGTATTAGTATCGGGCGTTAGCAATATCGAACGAAAATTGCGTCATTAGCCACGTTCGCTATATCCGGTACAAATTTTTCGTTATATCCGGATATCTACTTTTTTATATGTCAACGCATACAGCGCAAGAAGACAAATCGATTGCCACCACTTCGAACGTCTTACGTCAATTAGTTTGGGGAGGTGGTGACGAGGAGGCGCGGCTACGGCCGCTTATCCGTTTTTCTCAGCCAGCGTCCGCTTCGGCGGACGCGGTTGTTGCGAGAGCGTCTTTTCTTTTATTTCACTCTTTCCTCTTATCTTTTAACTCTCCTCTATCTGCACGAGGCAGCGGTGGTGGCTCGGCTGGAGCCAGTTGGCAGGCCCGAGCAATTTCCTTTTCATCCTTCTCTCAGTCGCAACAACAACAACAACAATAGTTTGGCCGTAATGGACGTTTGAAGTTCCGAGAAGTCACGGTCTGGGGAACCAAAGGTCGTCGGTGCGAATCCTGAGATACTCTTACGTTTCATTCGACTAGTGATCTTATGCTCCGTAATGCGCTGAATCGTTTGATACACTCCGAACATTCTGCGCCAGTTAGGTGATCCACAATCTGTGTACCAATGATACCACCCACTGGTCAACTTGAGTGACCTCGTTTTTCATACTAACGCGACCTTAGACGCAACGTAACGGTTTTAAAAAATACTAACTAGCACCTGCTAAGTCGTCTTACTGCTCTTTGGTCGTTCACATTGTGGCTATTTATAACACGCACGGCACGATTCCGCGTCTGTATGGCACGCAGCTCCGTATCACCGTGATGGTGTACCGGGTGGTGAAGCGTTCGTCGAAAGGAAAACCGGCCACCATCAGACCGCATTCGCATCCGCGCTTCCCACACTGCTTTCTCCAGTCGGTCGTTCTTTCGTCTCCGAGAGCACCATTAGCTTTGCCGTGTGTTCCTTTTTATGGTTCCTTTCGTACACGGGTGCAAGTGTATGTGGCAGCCTCGACCGCAGAACCGTGCAGCGCTGGCGTTCCCATTGTCCTAACGGCGCCGCGGCCGCACTGTGCATATATACTATATACGGTGCTTGAAGGCCAACGGCATGTCCCCCCCCCCCTCCACGCACGCTTTTTTTTTTCTGCAACGGAAGGTGCATGAGGTGCGATGAACCAAGCGGTCTCAGCTAACGCTTAGCTAACGTGACAAAACACCAGGCTAGCGGGATCCAGAGAAAGGCTCAGTCTTGGCTGATACAAAAATTATATAGTCGATCCTCGTTATAACGAAACGGTTCATAAAGGAATAACGGATATAATAGTTGATGACGTCCAGGAAATCTGGGCATGGTTTCGTCTTAATAAACAAACTCGGGAAAGCCGTTTTTCAGTAGTTCAGGCCAGGCTCGGATGTTGTAGCTGTCGAAAAAAAAAAAAAAACAAAATTGGAAGACGCTTAAGCTTCGCTTTTAAGATTGGAACGCGACTGCGTTTTGCAGCGCTGCCAGGGAGTCCACGGAACGCCCGTTCGGAGCGACGGCTTGCCCGTTGGAAACACCTTTGAACGCAACGCATTTTTGAGGAACGGAAATGGCGCATTAATTGTCTCACATCTCGTGGACATTGGGACCGTAAGGTTAGGGAGGAAGGTGGGAGTGAAAGAAGAAAGAGGTGCCGTAATGAAGGAAATGAAAATGGGATTTGAGGAAAGGAAATTAAGCAATAACTTTCACATATCTCGGTGAACACCCGCAGCCCCCTATTATAGGTCGCCGGTTCGAATTACTGCCACAAGCTAGGCTCTAACTAGCGCGTTTATGCTGCAGGAAACGTTAAATCGTATGACCTGCCCGCCGCGGTGGCTCAATGGTTAAGGCGCTCGCCTACCGAGACGGAGTACCCGGGTTCGAACCCGACCGCGGCAGCCGCGTTTGATGGAGGCGAAACGCAAGAGGCGCCCGTGTGCTGTGCGATGTCAGTGCACGTTAAAGATTCCCAGGTGGTCGAAATTATTCCTTGCAGGTACAGTCTTTGTCAAAAGTAACCAGGCTGCATGGTTTGCTTCTAGCTTGTATAGTGGAGCCCTTGTGGCTTTCCTAAATATCAAAACGTGTTGGAAGGTAAGAAGACCCCAGTCCCTACCTTTAACGACCATTTCAGCTTCATGGAAGTTGTAAGGGCTCCACTGTACGAGCTAGAAGCAAACCATGCCACCTGGTTACTTTTGACAAAGACTGTACATGCAAATGTGGGAACAGCTGCTGTTTGTACTGTTGCGAGCACTTGCATAGCCGCCGCGGTGGCTCAGTGGTTATGGTGCTCGGCTGCTGACCCGAAAGACGCGGGTTCGATCCCGGCCGCGGCGGTTGAATTTCTTTGGAGGAGAAATTCTAGAGGCCCGTGTACTGTGCGATGTCAGTGCACGTTAAAGAACCCCAGGTGGTCGAAATTTCCGGAGCCCTCCACTACGGCGTCTCTCATAGCCTTAGTCGCTTTGGGACGTTAAACCCCATAAAACCAAACCTAAAACTAGCGCCCCTAGCGCCAGGCGCACACGACAGTCCAGCCAGCATGGCGACGTCCAGGGTACTTCATCGGAACGGTCTGTAGCGATGCAAGCGGGCGCCGATAAAGCCAAGTTCGTGCTCTACGTAAACAAGCGAAATTGGTTGTCTCCGGTCCAAGACGGGTGCCCTTCAATCGCTGGCTCGCCGTTGGTATGCGCCTACCCATATGTATACACAACAGGCTGTCCGGACAAACCCCAAGCAGGCAGGCGTTGGCTTGAGACGAGAGGCCGAGGGTATTTCCACGGCCTCGGCCCCAGCCGCTTCCTGGATTTTCCCCGAACCAGGAGGAAGAGTTGAGACGACCTTTCCTCGCACGCGTTCAAAAACCAGGAAGACCCCAGCGCAGTTTCGGCATGCATGCTCGAGGAATAGCACTAAGCCGTCTACACTACGGTGCACGTTTAAAGGGAACACCCCATTATAGCACCCCGGCCGTTTTAAACTCGAACATGACGTGAAACCACTTACTTCGTTTGATGCAGTCTTGTCTGGCATGTCAGGTCATCCGCTTTTCCCGTGAAATGGAAATAAATGTTGCCGCCGTAGCGGATTGTTATTGGTTAGGTGTCCCCTTTAAGGATGTACTCTGCTGTACGCACACACTGTGTTTGCTTTATTGTTTTAATATGGTAAGAATTGTTGAAAAGAATCCAAAATAAACGTTCCCTGCCCCATGCCACTTAAATGCACGTATGCTCCAGTTTCCTTTGTGCGTGCGAGCTGATGACAAAGCCGCGAAGTTGATCATACCCAACAATTCTGGACAAACGCATTATTGAGTAGGAAAGAGTTTATGAACGCATTTTTTTCTTATATTGTAAGAATAACTATTGAAATCAATATAGCGTCAGATCTCCCTGCGAAAGGTTTGCATTGTTTCGCTATTGACGTTACAGCTATCGTCAAAAAGCGTTCTCGATTGGTTTTCTATACGAGTCTTAACTGCTTCATGCGAGCGATGAAAAAAGGTTAAAACAATATTTTGCTATACATGGGAAGAATGGACCATTACCTTTAATATTCTCATAACAGTATCTTACAATTTTCTGATGTTAAAAATTTTTCCTCCAGGAATGTTGGGCATGGGTTTGCATCGACCACGATTTGGGGCTCGCCATTGGCGTATTTGGCGGCGTATTAAACGCAACTGACGTTACAATATGATATCGTCATGTTATGAAAAACACAAATATCAATACTATGACCAATATCACGTTGGTGGTGCGTATTCATAGTCAATAAAACCAACAGAGGAAAAAAAATTTTACTCTCCGTTAGCGCACGACCTTCAGGATTCTTGTGTGTCAGGTGCCGGCCGCGCCTCCTGTGTATGTGCGGCATGCGGAACGCGTCACCCGTTCAGCTTTCAACGGCGGCGACAAAAGAAAAGAATTCGACTTCAGCGTGGTCCAAATCGGTGCACACAGCAGTGACAAACACCCCGTTGCTCGCAGCTTACAGACGGCGACGACACGACGCACCAATTTCACGACTGCGCAGATCTGGTCGCCATTTTTCAGCCAGTGCAGCCTCAAAGAAGCCGCTCGCGCGCACTGCAGACGACACTCGTTTCGTGACGCGTGTTCCAAAAACGTCTCCACAGCATCCACGCTTGCGGCGTTTAATTAAAGCGCTGGAATCTCTCTCCTACTTTTCGAGAAACGGGAGATAAGGAACGAGCAGAGGAAGAAGGTATAGGTAGTTTAAAAAGAAAATAAATAAGGAATGCAACGAGCCAGAAAAACGTCCCACGTGCGTGTGACGCGCGGTACAGATTCGCGGGCCCGATAGCAGACGACACGCGCTCCAAACGGGGCCACAGAGCAGACGAAAAACCCGCCGCTCCGTCGCGCGGTAGCAGACGACACGCAGACGATGAGCAGGTTTCTAATAAAAAGTAGTTGGTTGCGGAACATTCCACAAACCTCGTGGCAACTGAAAAAAAGAAAAAAAGTAAATATAAGCAAGAACAAAATACTTTTTTGCAGGGTTGAGGTTGTTTTAGCTGAAATTAAAAAGTACGAATCAACACGACCTGAACACGTATACGCAAGCACAGACGACGGGCGGTAGATTAAAGTATAGCGTCCATTACCAGGGCTTCAAAGTGGGTTTCAAGAGATTAAAAGTAACGACGGACCGCCGAGAGTAGCAAGCTCAGAAAAAAAGATTAGTTTATAGTGAGAGGCATTTGTCTCGCAGGTGAACTCATCTCGTCTCATGCTGATGATGCTTATGTTCAGCTCAGATTGTGAAATGTCAGGAATTGTCGCGTCACCTGGGGGCTGAATGATGGACTGTCGGTTATTAAGGAGATGAAACGGGTTTTATTTCCGCGTATTTGTTGATTGGGAAGCGCGCGAAATGGGCCTCCTATCTACTGAAAAAACCAGCCGCGCGAGATAACAGGATTTTTGAAGACTGGCTTACATCTGTAACCGGAACGCTTAAAGAACCGCTCGTCCACCCAGCCAGTATTGCGTGGGCGTCGCCGGCGGAATGTATAGTCGGCTATTTTTGGGTCGAAAGACGCACACGCTCCGAGTGATGACGTCATGCTACGCGAAGCAAGTCCGGCACCACAAATATACTGCTGCCCTCGAAGCGACCAGGTAAATCCGTTTGGGAAAAAAAACGCGGTCGGCCTGCAGGTCGCGCTGTAAGCGGGCAACCTTGTTCTTCGCCACGCTTCCCTATCGCAGCGCAAAAAAGTATATTTTTTTCGTCTGCGAAACCTTACTTGTTTGTCCTTTATTTGCACTCCACTCGCAAACGTCTGGTCACGCCTGTCAATGTAGGCGTCGTCTGCAAAACAAAAACAGCAGACGAAAGAGGTTTGCGCACGTGCCTTTATGGGCAGTAGACACGGCTGGCATAGTCTGCAACGAGGCGCGAGCAGACGGTTCGAATGAAAAAAATTAAAACGAGGAAACTCGTTTTTTAGCGAGGTCTTTTCGCTTGACCACACGAGTCGCGTACGTGCTCGCTGTATCCATTCAAAGCTTCGTTTATCTGTGTCGTCCTGTTGCTACGCGGAGTATTCGATAACGACACGAACGCACGCAATAATTACGTCACAAGGAAAAGGGGTCCCCAATCCGGTATGTACCGGAATCATGTGCGTACGGATATAGCCTAAAGACCGCCCCCTCCCGTCCGTCAGACTGTCTTTATTGCTTCGTCGGGAGGTCATGGCCACCGTCAACAAGACGGATGCCATAATAAGTGCTTAACCTCAAACGAATGACGCGCGGCATCCGTTTTCGGTGCGTCTGACGCACTTGCGAGTTTAGCGAACAACGTGTATGAGCTAAGGTTGGAACGGAACAAGCAAAGGTATAAATAGAATGTCAACAAAATAACCACACCTTCACTAAACAGGACCTTCGCTACTGTTCAGTTGCGGTCCTGTTTACATCCCCAGGTCCTCCAATAACTTGCGATTCCGGCACAATATAAGCACAACTATAGCAGGATACAATTTAAAACAAAACAAAAAGAAAAACAGCAGTTGTTAAAACTTGGCTACCGTCCGCGGCGTCCTGTATTACTCCGCTAACCAATCGCTAACCAACACTCAACGATATCAGCCTTTTAATGATGGACTGTATTAAACGAGCCAGATATAAAGAATTCTAGAGCTTGCAATTTTTTTTCTCTCGTGATTAGGATCTTGTTTAACCAACTAGAAAAGTTTTAACAACGGACTACTTTTCTGTCGCGGAGGAATTCTGTGCGGTGGTCCTGAATGTGGGCGGAGCTTCACTGCAGGCTTAAGTTGTATCCGACTATAGACGTAGAACTGTCATGCACTCTAAACACGAATATATGCCTATATGGGAGTAAACAGGGAGTAAGTAGTCCTCAAACGCCTCTTAAGTGCTACTTCATTACTCTCTGCTTCAATACACGGCCGCTTACATAGTCTTGAAGTTCCGAACACAGAGGAAGGTCGGACCTACCGTCCTACATCCAAAGCCGTGCTTGGAATGCAATTAGCAAGACGTGTTCGGACAGCAATACTTTGATTTGAGCTAGTTGGTTGTAGCATGACATGTTTACGCTAAAGGCGTACTGGCGCTAAAAAAAGGCGTACTGGCGCTCCCTGCAAGCTGTCGCGCGTTTGCACTTTCAACAGAGTAAGAAAGGTTAAGCAGTGCAAAAAGAAACACCAAATTCGCGCCACTGAATGCACGGCTGATATTGTGTATGTTGTTCCTCTAAGCTGCGGCAAGGAATATATCGGCCAGACAGGTCAGTGCTACAATGAAAGAGTGAGGCAGCACAAGATTGCTGTAAAAAATGGCTATGGCAGCCACATGGCCACTCACTGCAAAAGCTGCAAATGCCGTCCTGGTTTTGAGAACACCAAATTCATTGCAAGATCAAAAGACAGATTAGAGCGTGAAATAATAGAAGCCTATTACATCAAACAGAGGGGCGATATCTGCATAAGCAAGCCATCTGTGTCATTGTCAGAAGAAGAGATTAGGTTTCTGAGTGGGTCTCTTGCAGCGTTATAGTCATTCCTTTGGTCCGTTTGGCGCGTGCATCTTTGTTAAATCACCCCTTGTTTCTGGTTTGTCTGTATCTTTTTGCATGCAGTGTGGTTCTTAAGTGTTTTTTTCTGTGAATAAACTAGTTGGAAGTTGGCGCCAGTCCTGTCCTGTTGTGTGTGTTGTCTTCGTTTTTTAGCGCCAGTACGCCTTTTGCATAAACATGTCATGTTCGGACAGCTTTTTTCACTGTTGTAGTTAAACAGTGTGAGTTGTGCTCCTGACTCCCAACGCAAACGACGCAGCTTGCTGGAATGTTTGTCAAGACACAGTCGATATCCATGGCACGCAAATCGCTGCCAGTGACTCTAACTACTGCAGCCGTTATCGGCGCGTTGCAGCTTGTAGCGGTGGTGTTGGCGGAAACTTTTATCGTCAAAGATATAAATGCTGGGGGCGAAGCCCCCTACATGGCACTTGGATGCTCTTTCACTGTGAGAAGGCGCTCTTACAAAGCGAAGCATAGCCCTTGGAGGCGCGCAATCCTTCTCATAGCACTGGAGATGATCCGGCGCTGGTCTCGAGGAGAATTTCCGCTCAGAAGAATCTCGACTCTGCCACTGTCGGTGATGGAGGATGAGGGAAGGCGGGGCATGTGAGGAAGGTGTGTAGGAATTAAGTCTCCTGGTTTGCTGCTTAGTTTGCATGAGGAGGGTAATTGGTCTGGGTATCGGGCATGTAGTAGCTTGGGCTACGTTGGTGGTGGTGGTGAAAAGCATTTATTACAAGTTACACATATTGATGTAGTTTGGGAGGTGGCCCCTAGTGCGCCACCCCCCTCACAATACTAGGTGGGGTCCCTATTCCGGGACACCATTTGACTCTACCGCCCCTCGGGCACGCCGGACCATGGCCTGTTGGGCCGGAAGGTCGTGGCAGCCGAGCAGGGCCGCCTCCCAGTCCTCTCGGGTTGGGTTGCTGGGGGGGGGGGAAGGATTTTTCTGGCATGCCCACACCATATGGTAGGTGTCAGCCACCTCCGTACAGTATGGGCAGAGGCCAGAAAAGGAGCTATGAAGCAGTCCGCGAGTATGTAGTCGTCGCCAATGTGCGGCCTGCGCTATGGTGAGGGGATAGGGCTCGGGGATCTTGTGGCAGCAACCTTCCAGGTGGCGCTGCGCTCTGCTACTTGGACAACAGGTTACGCCGACGACCACGACGCGGAATCCAGGAAGGGGCGCTCTAAAATACCAAAGAGGAGGCCAGCCTTCGGCGCTCTTTTTCCTACCTGCCGTACACTATACAAACAGGGTTGGTTCAACAAAAGGGGCGTTAATTGAAACGTAGGCGCAGCATTCCACTGTAAACGGTGCGGAGGGCATTCTTACGAGGCTCTGGCTCGAAATGTCTACACAAAGCCGGGCGGTCTGTGCGCGAGAAAGCGCCCGCAGCATTCCGGAGTCGCCATTCTTTTCGTTTTTCTTTCCTCACGAACACGGGGGGCGCCAGCGGGGATGGCGTGAGAAGCAGAGGCGCGGCGTGTGCATATCCGTCCAGTGACGCATAGGCGGCATTTTTTTTCTCGGCACGAAAGGTCACGGTCGGCGGAACAGGACACAATGGCGCCTGGCTTCCAACACTGGGCTTTGTTGTTTCTCGCGGGAACCAGAGGGGGGTGGATGTTGCGTGCAGGATATAAAGTGTTAAGAGATCGGGCGAGGGGGTGGGTTCGGGAGGTGGTCTATCTCATGCACATTTCCCGTGGCAGCTTGTGTAAGTGCGCCGGTTGTTACACTCCAAACAGAGAGCAGTGAAAAGGGAGTAAAGTTGTCCTCTAGCGCAGTCCCTTCTACAAAAGGTTCAGTTTGGTTTGCTGGGGTTTGACGTCCCGAAGCGACTCAGGCTATGAGGGACGCCGTAGTGAAGGGCTCCGGAAATTCGGCCACCTGGGGTTCTTTAATGTGCACTGACATCGCACAGCACACGGGCCTCTAGAATTTCGCCTCCATAGAAATTCGGCCGCCGCGGCCGGGATCGAACCCGCGTCCTTCCACAAATTGGTGTGCGTTAGAGGACAGCATATACTTCCTTTTTACTCATTTCCGTTTAGAGTGTAGCGTGGCGAAATTAGCGGTCCTGTTTTGAAAAAAAACAAAACAAAAAAAAAAACAAAAAAAACACGTAGTAGCAGTGTTGGTTGATAAATGAAAACAAAAACGGAAGGGAAAGAAGTTGCCGACAGCGGCGATTGCTGTCTATCTTAAGCACCCGAGCTGCGGCTGGCGGCGGTAAAGGAACAGGGAGGAGACAGATAATGTTGAAAACGCAGATAGCACCGATAGAGATAGAGGGTAGGAAGCTGTGTACGGTGTATTTACACTTGCACGCAAACAATCAATCAGGCAGTATAAAAGTCTAAATGATAAGGCTGCGATTGGCCTTATCATTTTTGCTTTTTATTGGGCGATTGTTTGCGCGTGTGTGTAAACGGTGCCAGGTCCCGTACGCCAAGAGTGTCAGCTAAGCGAACGTGGTGACTTCGGTCAGCGTCGGTTAGTTGGAGATGCTTAAAATTTGTGGATGTGCCCGTCTCGGAGACGTGAAGTTGCGTGGCAGCTCGTCTGGTTCATCCAGGCTGAAGACGCAGTTGCCTCATACCTACTTTCGAAAGCTGAATATTTAAAATCGTGAGCTTTTTCCGTAAAAGCTCACGATTTTAATACAGCTTTCGAAAGTAGGTAGAGGCCACTTGTCTTCAGTTCATAACCAGCACGAGCTGCCACGCAACTAAACGCTCTCCGAGACGGCGGCACACATTCAGACTACGATCCTTGGTGGCATATGTTAAGGCGAAAACCTATAATGTCTCATACTGTCGTCCGTTAACAAAGCGTGTCACACGCGTTTAACTCGGTATCTAAAAAATATAGAAGAAAACCAATGGTTGCTTCAGATAGAGGAGGAAGAAATGAACCTAGAATCCAAGTTTGATGACTCTAGATTAAATAGTTAATTAATTATAGGCAAAAATGACGAAGTTGCGTCGAAATAGCGCGGACGTCGATATAGCTACGGTAATGGTGTGACGTCATGTCCAGTGGCAGTAGTCACGGCATAATGAAAATTATCACAGAATGGCCGGATAAACGTCGGGTTTGTTTCAAATTAGATATAAAAATGTGTAATTAAGCGTATTAACACTTTAGATTAACGAAAGATGCATAATTTTGGTATCGATGTAACCACGGGATTGGTGTGACGTCACATCAACCGGAAGTCGTCACGGCACTGTGTCCTCGGCTTTCGCCTCTCAACACTTTATTTGCCAAAGTGTACTCGCAGTATTTTGCCGCGATGGCCCGGCACAGATAAGAGACAATTGAGCTGCGCTTCTCAGCGATGATATGCCAAGATCCACACTGTAGTCTTGGGCGAAGGCTTCGAGGTGGTGTTAGTGGAAAACGTTTATTTGCTCTATTTTAGAATATTTTTTTTTGCGGCTTCAGATGGATAGCATGTCGCTGGATAGCATCCTCTCCCACAGTTCCGCACTCGTGTTTTCAATTATGGGTAGCTCGTCTATTTTCTGGCAAGCCCATGTGGTGTGGTATAGGGTTGGTTTGTCTCCACACCACGGGCACTCGCTCTTGTACTGTGTGGGGTAGATTTTACTTAGGATGTTTAGGCACGGGAATGTTCCCGTTTGTAACGCGCCCAACTGAGCAGGAAAGTCCTAAAACGTGTCCGTATAGGCATCTTGCTCGCCGGTGGATTGCCACACGGAATTCGCGCTCGACGGATCGCGGCCCGAGGACCTCGACGCAAGTTGTCACGACGTACACGCGGGCTGCGAGGTGGCAATCAAATACGCATGTGGGACAAGGCGCTCGCGCACTTCTGTCGAGAAAGCGCCGGCCTTGGGGGGGGGGGGGGGGGGGGGGGGGGGAAATCAACAACCGTCGTCTTCACCAGGGGCTGATTTATGGGCGGGTGTTGAATGCGCCGGAAGAGGTGCCGCCTATATATATAGTATAATGTCAGTTACGAAGCCGCTCGCACAAGGACCACGAAGTGGCGGGTTCGACCCCTACGGGCACCGATGGAAACCGAATGTGTAGGATATGGTTATGAGCGAAATTTTCGTGCACTTCATATTTAAAACACAGCTTGCAGGTTTAGTATTACTATTTCTTTGTAATTTTCTCAGTTCCCGAACGTTCGCAGAAACGAATCTTAGACCAGTTCTTGGAGCGCAGTGGAAGTTGCGACGAGACACCAAACTAAAGCCGAAGTCCGACACTCT